>NC_134503.1:28551273-28851273 GCF_040206685.1 Ascaphus truei
AGAGGGACAGCGGATGTAAGAGAAAAAGGGAGGAGAGGGAGTGAGGAATTGGGGGGGGACGAGTGAGAGACAAAGGGGGGGGGAGAAAAATACAAATGTGAAAGGGGAGGACTCGCAAACCGGCGACATGTGGGGGAGGGGGCACAGTGCTGACATGGGGAGAGGGGGGGGGATTCTGGGCCCCAGGAAATCTGTTGGCGGTCCTAAGTGGTACGCAGCACATAGGAATGTTACACACACAGTCCCTGCCCAGGAGAGCTTACACTCTATGATCTTGGTGCCTGAGGCACAGGGAGATAAAGTGACTTACCCAAGGTCACAAGGAGCCGACACCAGGAATTTATCTACAGTAGGTCCCCTGCTTCACACTCAGTGTCATTGTTTAGAGAGTCAGTAAAGTCTTTACTCGCTGAGCCACTTTACTCTGTGAGCCACTTTACTCTGTGAGCCACTTTACTCTGACCACTTTACCCTGAGCCACTTTACTCTGTGAGCCACTTTACTCTGTGAGACACTTTACTCTGTGAGCCACTTTACCCTGAGCCACTTTACTCTGTGAGCCACTTTACTCTGTGAGCCACTTTACTCTGTGAGCCACTTTACTCTGACCACATTACTCTGTGAGCCACTTTACTCTGTGAGCCACTTTACTCTGTGAGCCACTTTACTCTGACCACTTTACTCTGTGAGCCACTTTACTCTGACCACTTTACTCTGTGAGCCACTTTACTCTGAGCCACTTTACTCTGTGAGCCACTTTACTCTGACCACTTTACTCTGTGAGCTGCTTTCCTCTGACCACTTTACTCTGACCACCTTACTCTGTGAGCCACTTTACTCTGTGAGCCACTTTACTCTGAGCCACTTTACTCTGAGCCACTTTACTCTGTGAGCCACTTTACTCTGTGAGCCACTTTACTCTGTGAGCCACTTTACTCTGACCACTTTACTATGTGAGCCACTTTACTCTGACCACTTTACTCTGTGAGCCACTTTACTCTGTGAGCCACTTTACTCTGTGAGCAACTTTACTCTGTGAGCAACTTTACTCTGTGAGCAACTTTACTCTGTGAGCCACTTTACTCTGACCTACTTTACTCTGAGCTGCTTTACTCTGACCACTTTACTCTGAGCCGCTTTACTCTGAGCCGCTTTACTCTGAGCCGCTTTACTCTGACCACTTTACTCTGACCAATTTACTCTGTGAGCCGCTTTACTCTGACCACTTTACTCTGACCACTTTACTCTGTGAGCCGCTTTACTCTGTGAGCCGCTTTACTCTGAGCTGCTTTACTCTGAGCCACTTTACTCTGAGCCACTTTACTCTGAGCCACTTTACTCTGACCACTTTACTCTGACCCGCTTTACTCTGAGCCGCTTTACTCTGAGCCGCTTTACTCTGAGCCACTTTACTCTGTGAGCCACTTTACTCTGAGCCACTTTACTCTGTGAGCCACTTTACTCTGTGAGCCACTTTACTCTGTGAGCCACTTTACTCTGAGCCACTTTACTCTGAGCCACTTTACTCTGTGAGCCACTTTACTCTGTGAGCCACTTTACTCTGTGAGCCACTTTACTCTGTGAGCCACTTTACTCTGTGAGCCACTTTACTCTGGGAGCTACTTTATCCTGTGAGCCACTTTATTCCGTGACCCAAAGCGCTGCTTAACGTAACAATAACAACATTTTACGTGACCGTAATCCTAACGCCTATGCACTAAAGAGAATAACGCCACGATAACCTCGAGTTAACCCCTCAAATAACATCAATACGTTTCTACGGACGTTCGGGTAACGTATCTGCAAATAAGATACTAATGACCCGCAGACCCCTCACCTAACCTCGCTGATCCGCTAAGTTTAGCGCAGGGTAATTACGTGACGATAAATAGGTCACTTCTAAATGTACCGTTACTCCCAACCAGACCATGGTTATCCTAAGGTTATTTCCGTCAATAGGCTATAGTGACAGAGGGAGGTATGACGTGGTACCCTAATATAGTATTTTGGTTTAGTACTTATCACTTTCCACTGAAATAATAGTTATATGTCAGATATATACAGTATTAACAATAATATACAATTCAGAAACACATCTAGAGGTGCATTTGATAAGATACAGCTCAACCCCGTTATAGCGCGATCCATTACAACGCGAATCCGCTTATAACGTTTATTTTCGTATTTATGAATACTTTACAACACGATTATTGGAATCCTTAAATAGTTCATTGTACAATGCATACAATTGTACATTATTTCTAATGCGATCCGCTTATAACGCGATGTGATTCTTTGGACCCCAAGCATGGCGTTATAAGGGGGTTGAGCTGTATAATTTAGGTTATGTAATAAACAGTGTAATGTATTTAGTTGTTTAAAGTGAATGTAGGATATGTTTTATATTGTGCACTAAATAAATTATGTCTGTGCAATGACATTGCAACTATTTATTGGAATAATTACAGAGAAACAGAAATACTTATGTAACCTCCTTACCCAGTTACAAAGGAGGTCACGTCACATTGACGATATACAGTGGTTGCCGCCTTTAGCCTCCTGCGGCCGTTTCAGCGCGATGTTTAAAACCGCGGGCAGATGCAGTGTTTCATGCGGCATGTTCCGGCATTTAAAGCCGCGGCCGCGTGCATTGTACAGTATTAGCGCTGTGCTTATTTAATTGTTTTCAACTGTTTTCAACATTACAGTCTCACAGTTATGTGAGGTCTGTATTAGAGGTACACAAGCAAGCTACTGTAACATTATGGGCAGCATGCGTGCAACTTTATGGGCGGCGTGCTGTATACAAACTTTCACTGATAACTACAGTACTATTGGCGCTGTCTCGGCATGAATGCGGTGAAGTGCGTGGCATTCGAAAAAAAATACCCAAACAAACCGGAAATGTTGAAGAATAAAAGGGGCCGTGACAGTACATGGCAGTGCTCAGTCTCTCAGGCCTGTGCTGGGTGGGTACAGGGTGCTGGGTGGCTTCTGGGTAGGTGCAGGGTGCTTTGTGGGCACAGGGTGCTGTGTGGGCGCAGGGTGCTGTGTGGGTGCAGGGTGCTGGGTGGGTGCTGGCCGGGCAGGGATAAGCAGATAGAAGGTTGGGTGCCAGAAACGTTTGTAAGACATAAACGGTGTGTTATTTGATACCTGGACTTCGTGCTCCTGGGACCGTGCGTATCTGAGGTAGAAAAAAATAAATCATAAGTCATTTTTTTCTCAAAACCCAAATTTATCAAAATATTTATATGCCAGTTTTATTGAGTTCATCACAAAGTCTGTATATATAATTGATTGATAGAAACAAAACATACAGATACAAGCATTAAAGTCGCAATACTACACCCCCTTTTTATTTTTTTGTATATGTAAAGCATGTGACAATGTATCATTCATTAATTTATCTCCCTGTTGTATATCTGTCAAAATCCTGATTGTATGTCTAACATACTGGCTGCTTCAGTCAGCGTAACTCAACAGCTACAATGTATCCTGATATTACTAAGGTAACATTAGCTATTGTTACAGTTTGCAGCTCAAACTGCTGTAAACATCGGCAACAAATGATCAGAAACAGGAAAGTGTTGCAAAGATCTTGCACTGCTGGGGAGGTGTGCTAAAACCTGCTACAGATATCAACGGATGCTCAGTGTATTAAAACTCATTACAAATGGCATTACGCGTTGAATAATAATAATAAAAAAGTGATCTAATACTACAGAACTGATTTATTAAAGGAAAACCATATACGATTTCACTTTTCCTGCTTTTATATATAATGTATTTTTTTTTTTAATGAAAGTTACAATATGTATTCTAGATTTCCAAACGTTTTAATATAAAACTTACAGGCAAGCAACGGCAGCACGAAATAAAATACAGAAACAGTTTAAGTGTAACAACAATTAACCAGCAATAATACTACCTTAACTATTTACACTGACAAACCGGTTTTGTCGTGCAAACATTTCCCAACGGTTTGACTGATGGAAGTGAAGTTGTGCTATGTACACACGTCCTTAAACACAACAAGTCACGCCACTTTCTGTTTTACTGCGACAGTGTTTATTCCAGATTACTCACGCATTGTTTATGTACGTTCGGGCGTGTTTGTGTCTGTGACCTCGGTGTGTGCACTTCTTACAATGTGCGACTTTGTAAATATTCTGCGATCCAAAGATATCAGGTTGAGCAACCTTGTGACATTGTGTCACCCCGAGCGATGATAATAACCCGTTTTCAGGCAACGCATGGGCTGCAGATATGGCAGTAAAGATTGCACAATCCAAAGGTGTCTTAATATGTTTGGACTATATGAACAAAATACTATATACAGTCGGTTACTATTAGTCCATATTCAAAAAAGAGGACACCAAAAGCCGCTTGCGCATGCGCGGTCGGAGTTCAAGGACAGAAAACGCGAACATATTGTGACCCTGGTATACAGTCCACTCTAAAACAAGTGTCACGCAGTACACACGCATGCACGCATGCACACACATACACTCTCTCTCACTCTTTGTGTTTCTCTCTGTCTGTGTCTATCTCTCTGTCTCTTTGTGTGTGTGTGTGTGTCTCTCTCTCTCTCTCTCTGTCTCTGTGGCTCCCTCTCTGTCTCTGTGGCTCTCTCTCTATTTCTGTCTGTCTGTCTCTCTCTGGCACTTTCTCTCTCTCTGTGTCCGTCTCTCTCGGTTTGAGCTTCGTGCCACAAGCAACATGGCTGCTGCAGGCCCCCAAGGCGGAGCTTCCTCCGTTTAACCCTCCTACCTCATACATCCGACTGCTGATTGGCTGGCAAAGTGGGCGGGACCCTATAATAAGGGGAGTATGTACTTTTCAATGTAACTTTATTGGGAAAAAAATGTTGCTTTATAATCTGGCAAACCCGGTAATACCTTTGGCTCAGAATTACAGATGTGGCCCGACTTTATCTGCCCCGGAGGTGCGGTATAAAAGTCCATTTCACCCGATTCCGGGGAAGCAGCTCCGTTTGCAGCCGGCAGCCTCACATAAACGGAAGCCGACTTTAATAGACATTCATGGGTTAAAGTGTACAATGCTACATAGTTCATTAGTTACAGAGTATCTAGAAATTTCCAAACACAAATGCAAACATTTTGTAGCTCTTCACAGAAGAGAACATAACATGGTGTGTGGGAGGTGGGACAGAGACCTGCACACTGGCACATTCTGTGTGTCACGTTCTGTGTGTCACGTTCTGTGTGTCACGTTCTGTGTGTCACGTTCTGTGTGTCACGTGTGAGGGAGCCGTGCACACCGATAAGAGATGCAACAAAAGTTAGTGCAAGAGAATCATTTTAATGACTGGGCACAGTCATATAACATCCAAAACATCCAACGTTTCGGTGCCTAGCACCTTCATCAGAGAGCAGCGGGGCAGTGCAGAAGAGGAGTGGGGCAGAGGAGTGGGGCGGTGCAGCAGAGGAGCGGGGCGGTGGAGCAGAGGAGCGGGGCAGTACAGCAGAGGAGCGGGGCAGTACAGCAGAGGAGCGGGGCAGAGGAGCGGGGCGGTGGAGCAGAGGAGCGGGGCAGTACAGCAGAGGAGCGGGGCAGTACAGCACCGTATCATTAAGTAGCTGAGAGAGCGGGGAGAAGCTGCGATCCAGTCCAGCTACATCACTGGGGAGTGGGGGATGCAGGGACGGCCAGAATTCAGGGGGCCGCCTTATTGCCTACTAATGCTCTACAACACCAGAGCTCTTATCTACTTTGTTTGATTTACTTGTTTGATTTACTTAGTATATATGTGTAATCATTATTTCTCTGGCATCCTTGCAGCTTGTTTTTGGTCAGACTGACCTTTTCAATGCTGGAGTTATGAATGTCTGTGCTTACCTCACCTATTTAAGGCTCCGCGTCTGGAAAACAGCTGTGTATCTGTATTGGGTATGTCCCCCCAAATAACCATTAGATTAACCTGTGCCATTGGCCACAATATCTTTTCAATAATGTCTGCTTCTAATTGTCCTACGGGACGCGTTCTCAACTCCAGTCCTCAAGACTTCCCAACAGGTCAGGTTTTGAGGATATCTCTGCTTCAGCACAGGTAGCTCATCAGTCTCAGCTTCCACACAGGTAGCTCAATCAGTGGGTCAGTCTTTGACTGAGCCACCCGTGCTGAAGCTGGGATATCTTCAAAACCTGACCTGTTGGGGGGTCTTGAATGGAGTTGAGTCCCCCCTGCCCTACGGAATTCAGTGAAGCACACTAGTTACATTAAGGCAGGGGTGCGCAAACTGGGGGGCGCTGGATTTTCTGGGGGGGGAGGGGTGCGGCAGTTCTAGGGGTCCCACGCTCTCCCCCCTGGCATTTAAATTAAATGCTGGGGGACTGCGCGAGGCCTCTGTAACACACTTCCCTTCCAGCAACGCGTCGCCATATTAACCCGGTGTCAATTGACGCCGCGGTGTCACGTGACGTCACGTTCCCATGGCCGAGCGGGGGGAGGGGAGGCACGAGACGCAGAGGAGAGCAGGCAGGGGTGGGCACATGGAAAAGTTTGCGCACCCCTGCATTAGGGCGCAACACACGACACGGCAGACAATGCTATCTTCAGAATACCTGCAGCTGCAAGATCTGATACCAAAGTTCACATGACATCACCAGACTACTTAGCAGTTATCTACAGCGAGCGATGGCTCGGCAAATATTGGGCAATTGATGGCTGTTGAGTAACAAGGATCAAACTCACATCCTTCCTTATAAAGTCTTGCGCCAATAACATCAGATTGTAAAACTGACGTGCGGCAGCTATTTGGGATTCTGCTCACAAAGGCACGTTCAACTTTGTGCTCAAATCAGGTTTATTTCTGGGAGACATTGCAGCATGAAGGGCAGCTTGGCAGCTTTCCCTAGATACGGAGCAGGAGTTGGCCTGTCGATTGAGTAGAGAAACCAAACTTCAGAGAGATAAGGACTCACTAAGGAGTAATGTGATGTGGACGTTTTTAGTAAGTGACTCATATAAAGTAATACACAATTCCCTTTAGAAACACTGTATGTACAATTATAGCGTATCCAAAATAGGCTAAAATCTGTACAATATTTACATGGTTGGTGCCAGTTCACGGCTTCTAACCAATGTGGTCATTGGTTATACCAAGAAAGCTCCAAAGAAAGTCTTGTGCTCCATAGTGACATCAACCAGTTTGATATCGCTTACTTTCACCATCAGTCGGTCTCCTCTCTTCATGAGTAGCAGAGCTCCCAAGTAGATGGGCCGGTTCCCCAAATTCTCCTTTTCACAAAGTGACTTGGTTCCTTTCAGGAGATCCTCCGATGCTGGATAGTTGGAATTGACCTTTGTGATGGTCTGAAACACGAAGTCTACTTTTTTGCCCACCTTCTCCTGTCCACTTTCATTGCACCGCAGGTCGGCCAAATGGAAGGTCACTTGGGAATAGACAAAATAAGACCCCGTTTTGGGAATTTGCAGTGACCGGTTGATATAGTTCATTCCATTTTGGGTGAACGCTTGCCCATGTTGGTCCTCCCATTGTAGAGTGTTGGATTTGTCACTTGAATAATCTTGACCTTTACCTGATAAGAAAACAAATATTTACTTAAGTTATCATAACTTGGCTGAGTTGCATACATTGCACATTAATATGTCCTGCAATAACCACTCAAACTCCGGGGGAGGCTGCCATCTTGCTTCCAAGTAGAAATCTGCCCCATCCTGTAGCTTAGTTTTTTTTTATTGCTACTGGAGGATGCTCGGAAATTGGCCAACCTTAGTATAACTAGCAGACAGGTATCCTGAGATCTGCTTCTGTGCTCCTTCTGGCAAAACCTTAGGGGAATAGCACGTGTCCCAATGATTCATTGTCACCACTTATATTCCCCTTAGAGCTGGATGGAACACAGATTTACATTACAACTGTAATTCAGCGGAACTGTCAGATCTATTCAATGTATTCCTGTCCTCTGTGGGAAGTGGCATGCTGGGGATGCTGGGGATGCTGGGGATGCTGGGGATGATACTGGTCTTGAAGTGAGAGAAGCACGTTCAAGATGTGTCTTTGTGCATACAAAACATGCACAGCTCTGCACAAAGCACATGCATACAAAACATGCACAGCCCTGCACAAAGAACATGCATAGAAAACATGCACAGCCCTGCACAAAGGACATGCATACAAAACATGCACAGCTCTGCACAAAGGACATGCATAGAAAACATGCACAGCCCTGCACAAAGGACATGCATAGAAAACATGCACAGCCCTGCAGACCGAACATGGACAGCCCTATATGCAGAACATGCAAACAGGACATGCACATCTGCATACAGGACATGCACAGCCCTGCATACAGGGCAAGCACAGCCATGCAGACAGGACATGCACAGCCATGCAGACAGGACATGCATACAGGACATGCACAGCCATGCAGACAGGACATGCGCATCCATGCAGACAGGACATGTGCAGCCATGCAGACAGGACATGCGCAGCCATGCAGACAGGACATGCGCAGCCATGCAGACAGGCCATGCGCAGCCCTGCAGACAGGACATGCAGACAGGACTTGCACAGCCATGCAGACAGGACATGCACAGCCCTGCATACAGGGCATGCGCAGCCATGCAGACAGGACATGCGCAGCCATGCAGGCAGGACATGCGCAGCCATGCAGGCAGGACATGCGCAGCCCTGCAGACAGGACATGCGCAGCCCTGCAGACAGGACATGCGCAGCCCTGCAGACAGGACATGCGCAGCCCTGCAGACAGGACATGCGCAGCCCTGCAGACAGGACATGCACAGCCCTGCATACCTTTTTAGTAGTCTATATAAAATAGGTTAATTTTAGTAATGCCGTGGGGTTTTTTTTACACCTGGATCCATGTCCTAAAGACTTGATCGTTCTTTGAGATTGTTCGCTTTATGCGAAATAGAAAATGAAGGATTAAATAAGGACTATTCACTACCTGTCAGGTGAGCTCTGGGCTTTAAATCCATACCTGCAATACAATAAACAGAATGAAATGATTGAAGCATTCTTTTGTGCAGCCATGTGCAAATACGTAGGGTATATAGAAGGGGGTGGGGGGGAGGTAGGGGATTTCATATGCCTCCCCAAACTCTCCTTTAGGGCTGGGACCCGGGCGGCTGCACGAGCGTTCCCCACCAGCAGGGGAATCCTCCCGAGCCGGTCCCGGTCCCCCCTGGCTGCACTGCTCACTACGCACTGTGACGCGTCAGCCACCAGGGGATGCAAGAAAATTGTAATCCCAAGCGGCGACGCGTCACGTGGTGTGGCTGTGAACCAATGAGGAGGGGAGGAGGGGAGCGGGGAGGAGTGTGGAGGGACAGCAGCGTGAGTGCCTGTCTGTGTGTGTGTGTGTGTGTATGTGTGTGTCTGAGTGCGTGAGTGCCTGCCTCTGTCTGTGTGTGTGTGTGTGTGTGCGCGTGCGCGTGTGTGTGAGAGAGAGTGCCTGCGTGTGTGTATGAGTGTGTGTGTTGCTTGTGATTACTTACATCAGCAGCTCCAGCCCGAGCCCAGGGAGGGAGGGGGGAGAGTAGCGGGTCCCTCCGCTCAAGCCACGCCCCCCCTCCCGCTCACCTCCTGCTCACCTCCCGCTCACCTCCCGCTCCGGCTCCCGCTCCCTACAGACCGCATATCGCGGTCTGTGTCTGTCAGCGCCCCGCCTGTCTGCAGTGCGGGAGCGCTGACGGAGGGAGCGGGGCCTTAGCCTTATACAACTCATGGAGAGTTAAAACGGAGAACACCTGAGATACCTGGGAATTATGCTAATTGCGATATGCAAAGTATTTTCAAATGATTGGAATGATCATAGTTCCCAGGCATCTCAGGTGTGTGACAGGTACCTCTCCACATGCTCTCTAATGGAGAGTTAGGGGAAGTGTATATACTGCAAGTCAATGAGTACGCCAGTAAAACGGACTCTTGGAAAGATATTAAGAGAAGACAGACGTGTAACATACCTGAACCTGAAGCTTTATAAGCCGAAGTATTCAGTACACTTTCACTCGAACTCTGCAGAAAAAAAACAGAATGGTCAAAATCTCTGAAAGGCGGCACAGCTGCAGTCATTCTGCAATCGTAGAACGCAGAGGCGCTAAACTCCAGTCCTAAAGACCCCCAACAGGTCAGGTTTTCAGGATATCCCAGTTTCAGCACAGGTGGCTCAATCAGTCCCTGCTTCAGCACAGGTGACTCAGTCTTCCACTGATTGATTGAGCCACCTGTGCTGAAGCAGGGATATCCTAAAAACCTGAGCTGTTGGTGGCCCTTGAGGAATGAAGTTGGCCGCCCTGATCTAGGCTGAGATACATCACTCTATTTATCTAAATAATAAAATGAATAATAATTGTTAATGTGTCCAATACACCACACTACACGCAGTGAAGTGCGGATGTTAAATAAATCCCTCCCTGGCCATACAACAAGGTGCATATCTCAAGTTACCCTTCTCCGGTACAATAGCTTGTAAATAAAAGTTTGCCCCTGGCAGGGGTATTCTCCCACTCAGAGCTGAACGTTGTCAGGTTGTGTGTGTGGATACCAGCCTGCAGGGTGTGAATGAGATCCCCACAATGCCAACAGGTTTGCACTTTGTTTTGAAAGATTTGAAGGTTTAATGTCGTCCTTCAATCCTAGTGTAATAATCACTGTGGATAGGAGAGCGTTGACTGAATACGGAATTAATATCTTACAGATGTACATATATATATATATATATATATACTGCCACTTTTGTAGTGTTTGCCATTGTATTTGCAGAAGAGCTTACACTCTAGTACACTAATATTTCTGAAGGGCCCCTTTGCTGCCTGTAATGTTCAGCAGGAGGAGTGGGGTGTAAAACAGAGATAAAGATAGATCAGAGCAGCAAGCACAAGATGGTCATATATTTTGGTTCCATCGGACAGGAGACAAAATAAAAGCAACAGCCAATTAGTGTCTCATAGAAATAATCAGAATGAACTTCTGTGACCTGTTGAAATGATGATATTGTTGAAATGATTAATATGATGAGAATCACGGAGAGATAAATAGTGTATATGTTTCATTGATTTCATATACAGTATGTCTTTCTAACAGTTTGTGTTCCCGTCCCACGGTTTCCCTGCTTGTGAGAAGAGAAGGGTGGGACACTGGTCCTTCCTTCCATGTAGTAACACCGGAGGGAGCGGGAGGACGGGGTCTGATATCTTTTATTGGACCAACACTTATTGGGTGCACGCAAGCCGATCTATCCTTACACGAACCCCTAGTGCTGGATTTGTCAGCTTCCAGATTAGCAATTGATTAATAATACCAGTAACTTTAGTTCATACAGCGCGTTTCTCCCAATGGGACTCAAACACCTCACAATGACATTACAGCACAATACGAGGCACATAGGATTGTTACAGACACAGTCCCTGACCAGATGAGCTTACAATCTATGTTTTTGGTGCCTGAGGCACAGGGAGATAACGTGACTTGCCCAAGGTCACAAGGAGCAGACACCGGGAATTGAACCAGGTTCCCCTGATTCAAATTCAGTGTCATTGTTACAGAGTCCCTTTGATTATTGCTAATATAGAAGTATCCATCAGCCATCTCCGACACCAGCCACACAAGAAACACACACTGTGGAGTTCTCACACCTCAAGAGCAGATTTACGTCTGTCAGCATTTCTTTGCCGACGTCACCTGGGGAGAAGGACCTGCTTTGCATGTTCATATTGAACATTACACCTTCCTGCTGTCAGTACAGACCGATGTGGGACACCTGCGTGTTGTAACCTCATTCTGTCCATCTGTCCATCTATCTATGACATTCTGTTGATGGTGTGGTCACTTTATATAACTTGCTTGTCATTGCTATGCCCCACACAATGCATTTTACCATTTAAGTGCAGTTTGTAGAAGTCAGTGATGGCATATCCCTGGCAGACACGTTATATCCCTGGCAGACACGGCATATCCCTGGCAGACACGGCATATCCCTGGCAGACACGGCATATCCCTGGCAGACACGGCATATCCCTGGCAGACACGGCATATCCCTGGCAGACACGGCATATCCCTGGCAGACACGGCATATCCCTGGCAGACACGTAATATCCCTGGCAGACACGGCATATCCCTGGCAGACACGGCATATCCCTGGCAGACACGTTATATCCCTGGCAGACACGGCATATACCTGGCAGACACGGCATATCCCTGGCAGACACGGCATATCCCTGGCAGACACGGCATATCCCTGGCAGACACGGCATATCCCTGGCAGACACGGCATATCCCTGGCAGACACGGCATATCCCTGGCAGACACGGCATATCCCTGGCAGACACGTAATCTCCCTGGCAGACACGGCATATCCCTGGCAGACACGGCATATCCCTGGCAGACACGGCATATCCCTGGCAGACACGGCATATCCCTGGCAGACACGGCATATCCCTGGCAGACACGGCATATCCCTGGCAGACACGGCATATCCCTGGCAGACACGTAATCTCCCTGGCAGACACGGCATATCCCTGGCAGACACGGCATATCCCTGGCAGACACGGCATATCCCTGGCAGACACGGCATATCCCTGGCAGACACGGCATATCCCTGGCAGACACGGCATATCCCTGGCAGACACGGCATATCCCCGGCAGACACGGCATATCCCCGGGAGACATGGCATATCCCCGGCAGACACGGCACATCCCTGGCAGACACGTAATCTCCCTGGCAGACACGGCATATCCCTGGCAGACACGGCATATCCCTGGCAGACACGGCATATCCCTGGCAGACACGGCATATCCCTGGCAGACACGGCATATCCCTGGCAGACACGGCATATCCCTGGCAGACACGGCATATCCCTGGCAGACACGGCATATCCCCGGGAGACATGGCATATCCCTGGCAGACACGGCATATCCCTGGCAGACACGGCATATCCCTGGCAGACACGGCATGTCCCTGGCAGACACAGCATATCCCTGGCAGACACGTCACAAACCCGTGGTTCCTGGTAGGAGTCCGTGTCTCGGCTGCAAAGCCAGAGGAGCAGTCACCGGCATTGCAGCCGGGATATTAGTATCCTCTATACTGCAGGGGGTGGCCGACTCCAGTCCTCAAGGGCCGCCAACAGGTCAAGTTTTAAGGATATCCCTGCTTCAGCAAAGGTGGTTCAATCAGAGGATTGAGCCACCTGTGCTGACGCAGGGATGTCCTTAAAACCTGACCTGTTGGTGACCTTTGAGGACTTAAGTTGTCCAGTCAACAACTGGGCCACTGATTGAGCCACATGTGCTGAAGCAGGGATAGCCCTAATACCTGACCTGCTGGTGGCCCTTGAGGACCGGTGTTGGCTACCCCAGCTCTATACTGTGGTACTTGCACGAATGAACACCCGGGTGTGCTATCCTAATAACAAATATTGGTGTCTTCTTTAGCACCGACGGCCTGCACCGCGCTGTACTGTGACAGAGGGACTTATCCGCAGTCCCAGTGGTCCCCAGGCAGCGTCCTTCCCAGCGAGCGGTGTGTGGGCGTGACTGCTCTGTGTATTTATATCTCACACCTGCGTCCACGTCGGGCAGCTGATGTGCCGGGGCGTTTGCTTACCTGCACGGCTGCTTTGTCTCCCCTGTGTATAATGAAACTGCCCACCATCAGATAACCCGTGGGCACCGCCAGGGTGCACAAGCCCAGCAGGCAGCAGGTTACAGCACACTGCAGCTTCCTCAGGGTGCTGTCCTGCACCGAGCTAGCCCGCAGACCCTGCTTTGTAACCTGTTCCTCTTCCTGCAGCATAGCAATGCTAAATTCCATGTCGCTGTCACCGACCGTCACACAAACACAAGGTCCTCTCTCCGAGCATGTTTCCTGCACCCCGGCCCAGCAATAAATAAGGACACACGTGTGTGGGACGGCAGCCTCCCTCAAACAAGTGTCACCCACTTCCCCTTTCTGGGAGTGTCCCGCCCACGGACGATACCAGGACCTTTTGAGCCTGGGCTCTTGGCACTGTGCATGGATTTTGGAAAGTCCCTGAATGTGGAACTCGCACGCTGAAGCCTTGGAAACTTGGCTGAAGCGTAGTGCGCTGCACAGGAAGCGCTGGCAACACGCTGAAGCCTTGGAAACTTGGCTGAAGCGCAGAGCGCTGCACAGGAAGCGCTGGCAACACGCTGAAGCCTTGGAAACTTGGCTGAAGCGCAGAGCGCTGCAGAGGAAGCGCTGGCAACACGCTGAAGGTTTGAAACCCAGAGCGAGGAATGAACCAGAATCACAACCGCCGGGAGCGCTTCTCGTCTTTATTTTATTCTTAAACTCTTCGCATGCGGAAGCAAAACCGTCGGCTGCAAATCAGCTGGGATCCTTTAGCCCAGTCCTTAACCCCCCCCCCCTCAACAGGTCAGGTTTTCAGGATATTCTAGCTTCAGCACAGGTGGATCAATCATTTTGACTGAACCACCTGTGCTGAAGCAGGGTGTGTATGTAAAACCTGCACTGTTGGTGGTCCTTGAAGACTGCAGTTGGGAAGATCTGCTTTAAAGCGCTAATCCCCCTAGAAGCCTCTATGTCAGGGGCGGCCAACTCCAGTCCTCAAGGGCCACCAACAGTTCAGGTTTTCAGGATATCCCTGCTTCAGCACAGGTGGCTCAATCAGTGGCTCAGTCGAAGATTGAGCCACTGATTGAGTCCCTGTGCTGAAGCATTGACTGAGTCCCACCTGTGCTGAAGCAGGGACTAATTGAGCAACCTGTGCTGAAGCAGGGATATCTTGAAAACCTGTTGGTGGCCCTTGAGAACTGTAGTTGGAAACCCCTGATTTAAGCCACACAGGGCTGTGATACTGTTATCTTGGTTGCTATTTCAGGGTTTTATTTTTAAACCAAAAAAAATAAAAAATTCTAGTGCTAAACAACAATATTTGTCTTAATCTCTAGTTGCTGAGGTTACCGTGGTAACCTGCACCCTGCGCTGGGCTCTGGGGAAAGCTTCATTTTACCTTCTCAGACATTTAATTATTCGAACGTTTATATCTCCTGAACAAAGCATCAGATTAAAAAATAAATAAATGAATAAATGAAACAATGTAGGAAAAGGAAAGAAGTAATAAAGCCGCGATCAGCGCGGTCTGATGCTTTAAGGCGAGCAGACAATTGTGAGGTCGTTTTTGCATGTTTGAACACCTTACGTACGCTAGTCTGATCAGCAAACACAGGCAGGAGACAGGCCTGTCCTACCCATCAAGGTCACTGCGACGCGATAATAACACCCCCTTCTTGCACTGTTATACCATGTTTTCTGTAGCCTGAGATGTGCTGTTTCCGAAACTCAAAGCTCATCTTTGATTATACAGCAGGGACGGGCAACTCCAGTCATCAAGGGCCACCAACATGTCAAGTGTTCTGGATATCCCTGCTTCAGCACAGGTGGCTCAGTCATTCACTGCATCGCCTGTGCTGAGGCAGGGATATTTGGAACACCTGGACATATGAAACAAAAAAGAGCGCAAAAAGGAAAACACAATAAGTCCCTGCATAATAACATTTATAAAAGGAAACAAAATATAAAATAGGATCATGCAGATCCAGTCATCCACACACCCAAAGGGGACACATCCACGGGGGTCGGATCCTGAAGAATCAGGACCCCGCAATCTCACAGTCCAAGATTGAGTCAGGAAAGCGGTCCAGCCAGCGAGTTATTAAAAGCGGGTGGTGCAGTTTGGAGTTGGCGTCCTCGTGCTGGTAGGGCGATGTCAGCTTCCAGGTGTCCGGCGTCACGTAGCTGCGTGATGGCCTCACCTCAACGCGTTTCGCGTCAGATGACGTTTCATCAGGCGGGCTGGTTAACTACTAGTTAACAAATCCATTTAAGAAAAAGGAGAAATCACCCTAGAGAACAACTTTTAATCCCCAATAAACAGAGAACATCTGTAATATTGAATGAGGTTGGGGATACGCCACTATTCATTACAGGGTTTTGCAAACGAGAGGAAAATCAGAAAGATCCTTGTAACAGGGACTTACCCCTGTTAAGAAATGTGCTTCTAATCCAGCAGTGTGCTGGTTAATTGCACACCTGCAATAAACCAACCCCACATGCCTAATCAGAACTCTGTCAGAAAAAGCCTGCTCTGAGACACAGGAGGAGGATTCCTGAGTCTCATTGGGGGTGAAACCAAGGAAGGACAGATGTCTTGAGCTACAAAGAGACAGCAGGCTGACAGCAAGACAAAGGGGAGCAGACCTGTATACCTGGACAGACATTGCCTTAGCACTCAAGGGTGCTGACCCAGGAGAGCAGAAAGGCCTTCCCCTACAGCTACAAGAAACTGATAAGACTGTTGTATATCTGTATAAATGTATATATATGGGGCTGGTAATTAGCTTAGCTAACCACCCAGTTAGAGAGGGCTGGACTACATGTGTAGATATTCTCCAAAGTGGAGTAGGTTTTCTTTTGCTTCGTTTGAAGAATTTTACTGTGTTAAAGGGACAGGCGCAATAAAGCCTAATTTAAGTTTCACTTTAAACGGTCTCCATTGCATACCTCTGAACACGTCTCTTACATTCCTGCAGGGACATTGGGGTATCCTTCAAATTGACCCTATTTTACAGGATAAGATTACAATGAAACCAAAGATAGCATTTAGGAAGGCCAGAAACATAAAAAATATCCGGGTTCCCACTGTATTGAAAAAACATACATTACATGCATCCTCGAATACATGTAACCATGTATTTGTCATCATAACTCTGTGTCCAGGACATACCTGAAAACGAGAGGTACCTCAATGTATTACTTCCAGGTAACACATTTTATAAACAAATAAATAAATACCTGGGAATTTTCTACAATAACCAGTAGGAAATGATATATGTGGAAAATGTGTTATGTGTCAACACATGACACGGGATAAAAGTATATGTGATATGAAAACTGACAACATACACAAAATGACACAATTTATTAGTGATATGAAAACTGGCAACATACTGTACACAAAATTACACAATTTATTAGTGATATGAAAACTGGCAACATACACAAAATTACACAATTTATTAACTACAAAATAAATGAATGTTCCCAGCACACAAAAGACGGTAAGGGGATAGGTGAGCACAAAATCTTTTAATGAAAAACACAAAGTGAGTGTGAAACCACAACGTACAATAAAGGGGAAGGGAGAGGAAAGGGGGGCAGCGCTGCCCCCCTTTCCTTTGTACTTTTATGTTTGCCTCACCCCATCCCTTTCCTCTCCCTTCCCCTTTATTGTACGTTGTGGTTTCACACTCACTTTGTGTTTTTCATTAAAAGATTTTGTGCTCACCTATCCCCTTACCGTCTTTTGTGTGCTGGGAACATTCATTTTTCTGTATTGTAGTAGGATGGAATTGGGGTCCTCCCTGTTCCACATTGCACCTACTATTCCATACGCCAGTTTGAGTGCCATCTATATTTTTGTTGTTCACAATTTATTAACTGTTTAACAACATACTGTATGTGGTTTACATTATTGACTGCCCGTGTAATTTGCGGCATGTCGGTAAAACAATTCGATCACTTAAAACTAGGATAGGTGGACATGTTAATGGGATTACAAATGCCCAGCGTAACCTTGAAAAGGAAAAAGGTACATAGCTTGCCGCAGCATTTTTTGACCCATCATGAAGGCGAACCTGATGGACTGCAATATAGAGGCATAGAAGTTGTTCCAAGAGACCCTAGGAGAGGGGACAGAGAGGCACAACTCCTCCAGAAGGAACAATTCTGGATGTATATACACTAGGCAGTAAAGCACCCGGGGTGTGAATAAATTCCTAGAACTGGCCCCCTTTCTCAAATAGGATATGCCTTTTATTTAGTTTCACCGTTGGGAAGGGGGGGAGGTGGTGGGAAGGGGGGGGAGGTGGTGGGAAGGGGGGAGGTGGGGGGGAGGTGGTGGGAAGGGGGGAGGTGGTGGGAAGGGGGGGGAGGTGGTGCGAAGGGGGGGAGGTGGAGGGGAGGTGAAGGGGGTGGGGGGTGGAGGGGAGGTGAAGGGGGGGTGGAGGGGAGGTGAAGGGGGGGTGGAGGGGAGGTGAAGGGGGGGTGAAGGGGGGGTGGAGGGGAGGTGAAGGGAGGTGAAGGGGGGGTGGAGGGGGGGTGAAGGGTAGGTGAAGGGGGGGTGAAGAGGGGGTGGAGGGGAGGTGAAGGGGAGGTGAAGGGGGGGTGGAGGGGAGGTGAAGGGTGGTGGAGGGAGGTGAGGGGTGGGTGAGGGGAGGTGAAGGGGGGTGAGGAGAGGTGAAGGCCGCTCCCTGACCCGTCCGGCCGCTCACTCACCCGTCCGGCCGCCCACTCACCCGTCCGGCAGCTCCCTCACCCGTCCGGCAGCTCCCTCAGCCGTCCGGCAGCTCCCACGTGGATCTGAGGCGGGAGGCAGCTTGTTGTGGCCGCTCCCCCGCTGTGTCCCGGGCGCTCGCTCCCCCGCTGACTGTAGCGGCGCCGGGGGGGGAGGGGGTGGAGGGGAGGTGAAGGGGGGTGAGGGGTGGGTGAAGGGGGGTGAGGGGTGGGTGAAGGCCGCTCACTCACCCGCCCGGAAGCTCCCACGTGGATCTGAGGCGGGAGGCAGCTTGTTGTGGCTGCTCCCCCGCTGTGTCCCGGGCACTCGCTCCCCCGCTGACTGTAGCGGCGCCGGGGGGGAGGGGTGCTGAAAGCGCGGTAAACAGGGAAACACGGGGAGAGGAGGAGGTGCGCGCGGGTGTGGAGGCTGATGTTCGGGGAGGAAGAGGCGGAGGCTCCGGGACCGGTGGGTATGTGAGCCCCACCCCCCGGGTTATACATGCTGCTAATGTACACCCCCCCCCCTACTGTGTGTGTGTGTGTGTGTTTGTGTCCCTGTGTGTGTGTGTGTGTGTGTCCCTGTGTGTCCTTTGGCCCGTCACTCCGCCTCAGGCCAATGAGAGGTGTGCGGGGGCGGCCCAAGGGACCAATGAGATTTCCCCTAGGGACACCGGACATCCAGGCAGGCAGGCATACAGTGCTTTCACTAATATAGTATAAGATATATACATTCTTCTGATTGCACGTTTTTTTTTGTTTAATTGTAGTTCTATATCCTCGCTTCCTGAAAAGAAAGTAAGGTAATTCAGATACATAAGTGCTGTTTCTCTTTGGCACTATTTATTTACATCATCATTTTATCGGTACTGACATCTGTTGTCTCTAGTTGTAAGATGTTCCCATAATGTGTTCATTGCATGTTACATCATCCTCATCTTTCATTTTTATGTTCAGTGTGTAGCTGTCGCTAGATTACTTTTATGTGTTATTTTATTTGTGTGCAGTTGCATTATGCACTGATTTGGTATTATAAACCTGCTTGTGTTCTGGTATATCAATCAATGCACTGATTGGATGGCTTTTAATATTACCCGGTTGCGATCCTGATTGGCGGGAGGTTACTACAGCTCAACCCCCGTAATAACACGATCCGTTACAACGCGAATCCGCTTATAACGCGATGCCAGCGCGGCTCCCAATTTTCGTATTTATTAATACTTTACAACACGATTATTGGTATCTTAAATACTTTATTGTACAGTGCATACAATTGTACATTGTTTCTAACGCGATCTGCTTATAACGCGATGTGATTCTTTGGATCCCAAGCACAGCGTTATAAGGGGGTTGAGCTGTACCTCTTCGGTATTTAAGACCGGCCTTAGGATCCATTAGACCAACACCCCTGATGAAGC
The DNA here is from genome assembly GCF_040206685.1 of Ascaphus truei. Lineage (NCBI taxonomy): Eukaryota > Metazoa > Chordata > Amphibia > Anura > Ascaphidae > Ascaphus > Ascaphus truei. The sequence continues at coordinate 28,571,019 of NC_134503.1, forward strand.
GTCTTCTGACGCGAAACGCGTTGAGGTGAGGTCATCACGCAGCTACGTGACGCTGTGACGCCGGGAAGCTGACATCGCCCTACCTCCATGAGGACGCCAACTCCAAACTGCACCAACAGCTTTTAATAACTCGCTGCCTGGACCGCTTTCCTGATTCCATCTTGGACTGTGAGATTGCGGGGTTCTGGTTCTTCAGGATCCGACCCCCCGTGGACGTGTCCCCTTTGGATGTGTGGATGACTGGATCTGCATGATCCTATTTTATATTTTGGTTCCTTTAATACATTTTATTACGCTGGAACTTATTGTGTTTTCCTTTTTACGCTCTTTTTTGTTTCGTATGTCCTGGTTACCCCGCCGGTCCCGGGAGAATTGGTGCCGCGGAGGAGCACCTGTCCCCTCTTGGCATGTGCAGAGATCACTGGGACAGTGCACACTTTGTTCTTCTTGTATATCCAGAACACCTGTCCTGTTGGTGGCCCTTGGGGACTGGAGTCTGCCGCCCCCTGTTATACAGCGCAGCTTAATTAGAGTTTATTGCTTTTACAGAGAGGTGGGCGATTTTTTGGGGGGTGGGAATTGGATCCGCCGCTGATCGGCTGGTTCCTTTAGTCCGCGAATTTCCGCAGATCAGTCTCAAAAAGGGCGAGTCGCGTTTCGCGGATTTAATTTTCTATCACCGACAATCCACATGATGGATTAAAAATCTGTGGTCAGATTGAGGGGGCTATGCACTAAGCAGTGATAAGTCGTTTTAAGAGCGCAAAGTGCTCTTAGAACGTGAAGTTTCGCTATTCACTAAGCCGCGCAAACAGGCGCTTAGCGCTCTAAAACGGACTTTTTCCTGGAAATTTTTCAAAGTCCAACTTTGCTCGTACGATGAGCTGTTTGCGCTGAATCCTGTTCAGTGGTTCTGCACAGGGATTAACTAAAGTGTTTGTACTGATTGGGCACTTTGCGGGATTCACTAAGCAACGCAAACTTATCATACGTGAAAGTTGCGCTGAATAAAGCTCACCGGCTAAAGGCAGGTGATAAAAAAAGCAGGACTTAGAAAAAATTCTTTGTTTACCTTTTTGCATGCGCAAAACCCATACAACAGGCCGGCGGGTGTCCCCGGCTGACCCCGCAGGGTTCCCCGAGGAAGGCCGGGGGTCGCGCGGGTGTCCCTGGCTGACCCCGCAGCCGTCCCGGGGTCCCTGCGGGCCTGCGGTACCAATATTGTGCCTACAAAAATACTAAACATTATTTCTAACTAAATACACCGCCCTAACACATACAGTACAATAATGTGCAAAATAACTATTATCCAGATATGGATAATAGATTATTTGACCATTATTAAACACTGCATTAGCATACCTAAATAAAGTAAATAAAAACAGTAGTCAGCTAATTCAATGAATACAAGCAGTAACAACATCAACAATGAATTAATGAAACCATTAACCAATGAAACCAATTAATGCCTAAACCAACTCAAAATGAATAGTAACACCAACCAATCAAACCGATGAATTACTACAACATTAATGAATGTAAACATTAAAAGACAAAGAAATAAATTCAAACAATGGGGTCTATGCAGTAAGTGGCGAGAAGGCTGGATTAGCCATTTTTTTTTGCGAGATTGCCATATGGTATGCAGTTGATGGCGGAATTTGTGCGAGATTACTGAAACACGGCATATGCTATTGTTGCCGGAAATAAAGCGCCGTGCGGGTGGCGAGAATGGCTATTTTGCCATATTAAGCACTACTCTGAATGCAGTAGATGCCGAGTAAGATCTCGGCGGTGCGCGGCAGAAACTCTTAGCGAGAAAAGCGCCAAAAAGCTGCGCCAATCCAAGAAGGCACCAACAACCAGCCGAGAGCCGAACATTTCAGCTGCTAGTGAAATTGCTGTGTCATTCTAGTGTTGCTGTTGCCAGCGCAGCTTGACTTGTATTACATGTCATTCTGAACTTCTTACATGTGTTGTTTAGTGGTTCTGCACAGGGATCAACTAAAGTGTTTGTACTGATTGGGCACTTTGCATGGAAACTCCAATCTACTTTAAGGGAACTTTCTGCGCATAAGTGGCTATTGATCACAACTACAGGTAAATTATTTTAGGTCAAACTTTTGATGTGTGATTAAAAATAATTATATTATTCTTAACCCCATATTGCCGTGGAGGGCATACCGATACATTACGCCATCCGCCACTTGCTGCATGAACGCGAAGCGCTGCGCTGTGTACGCGCAACATGTGGAACTCACCAATTTACTCACAATCGCCATTTACAGCATTTAGTGGCAAATACCCGGCAAAAAAAGGAGATCTAATTGTGCTGGCGACAGACACATCTCGCAACTTACTGCATAGGCCCCAATATCTGAAATAACCATAAAACGCATTAGCTAACATAATACAACATTAACTACTATGTAACTATCAAAAAAATGTTGGGCATCTTTTTTTGATGGGAAAGGTATACAGGGATATACCAAATAAGTATACATGGGAAGGATGTTGATCCAGGGATTAATCCGAATGCCAATTCTTGGAGTCAGGAAGGAATTAATGTTTCCCCTTAATGGGGGTTTTGTTTGCCTTCCTCTGGATCAATGAGTAAGTATAGATATAGGATAAAGTATCTGTTGTCTAAATTTAGCATAGGTTGAACTTGGTGGACCTATGTCTTTTTTCAACCTCATCTACTATGTAACTATGTAACTATGTAACTAACTACAAACGAACACCAATCGCAAACATTTTATTACCATTATGCAGGAAAAAAACAAACAATCACATCCACATAAGAAATTGAAATTAAAAAAAACAACAGTAATACCAAGCCACAAATGCCCCCCAAATATTGTCATAATAATGTATTAATCTGTACCCTAAAGTGGTACAGATTAATATATTATCAGTCAATGTGCCTCCCCCCAAAAATAAAAAAACACATCCAATGAAAAAACCTGTAAAAAGAGACATTTACAAACATTGAATATCTTACTTACCATTAGAAGCGGTGGCCCTCCGACTCCCGGGGTAACAGGAAGCTCACGTACCTTGGAGGCCTCCAACAGCATCCGATGCCATCCGCCATGAAGATCCGGATCAGGTACCCAATCTTCTTTTTTATTTCTTTAATCACCTTCTTCTATCTTCATCTGTCACGATTTCTTGATCTTCTTTATCTTCTATCTTCATCTGTCAATCCAAAAAACCGAATGGTAAATCCCAACCAATGTTGTCTCGTCGTCTTCTTGGGCTCAAATGAGGCGTCACGGCCTTAAATAGGGCTTGTGACGTCACATTTAGCCTCAAAATGGTTAACAGCCACCTGACTGGCTGTTCAAACCATGTTCCGACTTTATTCTTTTTTTTTTACATGACGTCACTTAAAGGGAATGATGCCAGCCAATCAGAATGGCTGTGCTTAATTTGCCTTTAACATGATGTCACTAAATCCAAGATGGCCGGTGTCACATGGTATTTCAGCCAATCAGAGTGTGGAATTGGTTCCCACTATCTGATTGGCTGAAATACCATGTGACGCTGGTTTCGTCACGTCATTTTAAAGGCAAATGAAGCACAGCCATTCTGATTGGCTGGCATCATTCCCTTTAAGTGACGTCATGTAAAAAAAAAAAAATTCAAGTCGGAACATGGTTTGAACAGCCAATCAGGTGGCTGTTAACCATTTTGAGGCTAAATGTGACGTTACAAGCCATATTTATGGCCATGACGCCTCATTTGAGCCCAAGATGACGACGAGACAACATCGGTTGGGATTTACCATGGGGTTTTTTGGATTGACAGATGAAGATAGAAGATAAAGAAGATCAAGAAATGGTGACAGATGAAGATAGACGGTGATTAAAGAAAGAAAGAAGATTGGGGTACCTGATCCGGATCTTCATGGCGGATGGCATCGGATGCTGTTGGAGGCCTTCAAGGTACGTGAGCTTCATGTTACCCCGGGAGTCGGAGGGCCACCGCTTCTAATGGTAAGTGATATATTCAATGTTTGTAAATGTCTCTTTTTACAGGTTTCTTCATTGGATGTGTTTTTTTATTTTTTGGGGGAGGCACATTGACTGATAATATATTAATCTGTACCACTTTAGGGTACAGATTAATACATTATTATGACAATATTTGGGGGGCATTTGTGGCTTGGTATTGCTGTTGGTTTTTTTCATTTCAATTTCTTATGTGGATGTGATTGTTTGTTTTTTTCCTGCTTAATCGTAATAAAATGTTTGCGATTGGTGTTCGTTTGTAGTTAATGTTATATTATGTTAGCTAATGCGTTTTATGGTTATTTCAGATATTGTTTGAATTTATTTCTTTGTCTTTTAATGTTTACATTCATTAATGTTGTAGTAATTAATTGGTTTGATTGGTTTGTGTTACTATTCATTTTGAGTCGGGTTAGGAATTAATTGGTTTCATTGGTTAATGGTTTAATTCATTCATTGTTGATGTTGTTACTGCTTGTATTCATTGGATTAGCTGGCTACTGTTTCTATTTACTTTATTTAGGTATGCTAATGCAGTGTTTAATAATGGGCAAATAATCTATTATCCATATCTGGATAATAGTAATTTTGCACATTATTGTACTGTATGTGTTAGGGCAGAGAGGGGGGGGGTCGTGTATTGATGTTTGTTAAATCTTTTTTTAATATACATGTGTTTCATAGTGTAGATGTGCAGGGGGTCTCCGGAGCTGAACCGCATTGGTGTCATGTCCGAGGATCCCCTACTTCAGGAGATACGGGCCTGGTTATGGGGTGCCAGTATCCCCTGCACTTTCAAGCGTCCGCGTCACGTGACCGGGACATTGAAATTCTGCAGGGGATACCGGCACCCCATAACGGGGCCTGTATCTCCTGAAGTAGGGGGTCCTCGGACCTGAAACCAATGCTGTTCAGCTCTGGAGACCCCCTGCTCATGTACACTATTATTCACATGCATTTATTTAGTGTACGATCGCCTGTAACAGCCTTGCATTGAGATGGCAAATTTCCATGCAAATGTTACATGTGGCTTTTTTTTCCTCTTAGCTAGCGTACGGGAAGTTTCAGTGCTCTGGCAGAGGGAAAAAACATTGCACGCACGATAAGCCAGTTTTGGGTATGTCCGATAGAAAAATGGGCTAAGGGCCTTAGTGAATTGCGCTGCCGGCTTAATTTTTTATCGGACGTGATAATTTTTTTCAGGCCGGCGCGAAAGTATGGAGCTTAGTACACAGCCCCCTGAGTGTGTGAGAGTGTGTGTGTTAGTGTGTGGGTGAGAGTGGGTGGGAGTGATTGAGAGTGGGTGAGAGTGGAAGAGGGAGTGGGTGAGAGTGGGTGTGTGAGAGTGAGAGTGGGTGTGTGGGTGGGTGAGAGTGTGTGTCGAGTCGCGTTTTGCAGATTTTATTTTCTATCACCGACAATCCACATGATGGATTAAAAATCTGTGGTCAGATTGAGTGTGAGAGTGTGTGTGAGAGTGTGTGAGAGTGGGAGCGGCTGAGAGTGGGTGGGAGTGAGTGAGCAGGTGAGAGTGGGTGAGTGGGAGTGGGTGAGAGTGGGTGTGTGAGAGTGGGTGTGTGGTTGGGTGTGTGAGAGTGGGTGCGTGGGTGCGTGGGTGTGTGGATGTGTGTCAGAGTGAACATTTTTAACAATCCAAGTAGCGGATTTCGGATTCAATATGGAATCTGAGTGCGGATTCTTAACGCGGACTGTATCCAGTGGCGGTTTTGAACGAATCCGCACGGATTTGCACTGGTTCGCACTTCCCTGGGGATGTGGATGTTTGGCCTAGATTTCATATTCACGGAAGCCGTGATAACTGCTTGCTACTGTGGCGATATGGCTGGGATATTTGATACCTATTTACCCACAAGATCCGAGCTCTCCTAGTACCTCAGGCTTTTATTGCGTCGCTTTGTGGAGATCACGTTTTTTTTGTTTGTCCAACATTATTTGATATTGCACACCGTAATAAAGGTGACATTTTAAGATAACAATCCATTTATCTATTACAGGAATAGAGTGCTGTATACAGGGGCTCTTTCTCTTGCTTAGGCAAGTATTTGTGTATTTGGGTATACGCCAGAGTTATAAATATCTCCAAAGTGACAGAAAAGGAGAGGTTAGCATCCATGGGCGGGTGAATTCGGAGCCCTGGGGGGTGTAAGTGAGAAAGCAACTTTGTGATTTTTTTTCTCCCTTTAAAGCTGCAGCCCAAGCAATATCCTGCATGTGTGTTTTTAAATAAATCACTTCTGTACTATGAGAAAATACCTGTAGCATTATTTTTAAAAACAACTCTGAATTACATTTTAATGTATTATAATGTAACAAGCATTTTTTTGTTTCTATAGCAACCATGTACAAAGTCACTCTAATCACATGGAGTGACAGCCACCTATTCGGCCCATTTCTTTAAATGTGTCACATTTACGTTAGCCAGCTTGAAGTGTATTTCCAAACATCAATGACACTTTAGGGTTATTTTGTCCATATTATGATATATTTGTAAGGGGGTCACCCCCGGTTCCCCTGATCTTCCTTTGCCCCCTGCCTTACCCCTGTGGCAGTGGGAGAAGGGGACGGCGGGGTCCTGATGCTCGCGCATGCACGAAGGGTTGCGCATGCACAGATAGCCGCGGCGGCCATGTTGTGGTTGGCGCGAGGTTCGCGCAATGTGCAGAGCTTGGCAAGGGTAGCGGTGGCCATTACAAGTGTGCAGGAGCTCTGGGAGGTTGCGCAGGCGCAGTTAAGCGTAGCGGCGGCCATTACAGCTTCGCACATGCGCAGTAGAGATCGCGCACGCGGTCCCCATAAGAAAGAGGTCCTGAGTGGACTACATCTCCCAGCAGCCTCTGGGGAATGCCCTATGATCCCTGTCACCTGCAGCCAGCCAGCCACTGAGACTTGCAGATTCTCTGCAGCAGGGAATTGGATACATTGTTGTGTGCAGAGTCAGGAAGCAGACTGGGAAGCACATGAGTCACTGAGACTAAGGGCTCGTTCAGGGTGCCAGCTGAGGACTCGGAGGGAGGGCGTGAGGGAGGCAGTGCGGGAGTTTGCTGGGCGACATGTGATTATCCCCCAGCAGCAGACTTTTCAGCGTTGGGGAGGGGGCGGGGCTACAGACGGCAGGGTAAGTATCCAAGCTGCAGTCATGAAATCATTCTGAAGAATGATTTCATTGGCTGCCTTGGTCCCTGTGACGCTGCTTCAGCTCCAAGAAACGAAATTTTCGTTTACTGAAGCTGTCGTCAGCGGCAACTCCTGGCTTCGGAGGCAGGGCAGTAGCTACGCTGACAACAAGTATTCAAATTGAATACTTTGTTTCTCACTGCAGCAAGCACGTCAGCACGCCCTCCCTCCGAAGCCAGCACCCTGAACGAGGCCTTAGGCTGGGGCCATAGAAGTGGAAGCAGGGCTGGACCGCGCTGACGCTGAGGCTCGCCTGCTGAAATCTGCGCGATTTCATGCCCATGCAGGCGAGCCAGCGGGCGCGATCGGAGGCGGGGGGGGACTGAGGGAGGCGGGGCAGTGACGTCGCTGGGCCAATCGCCCACGATACACCAACGTCAACGTCACGGCACCGACGTCACGGCGCCGTGACGTTGACGCTGCTCCGCGCTGATTGGATGTTTTCAGCCGACAGCGCTCTGAAAAACAGCTTGGCTGTCGGCTGAAAAATCCAGCGCCTCAGCACGCCTGCGGACGCTTGCGTGAGCCCCCTCTCAAGACATCCTCATTGAGGATGCAGGGGCTCAGCGCTGAGCGTCCGCACGGCTCAGCGCGGCCTGTCCTTCTATGGACTCGGCCTTAGGAGACAGAGGGGGAAGGAAGGGGGGCAGAGAGCTGTGAGCTTCTGCCCTAGGCCAGAAATCCCCAGGCTAGAGCTGAGGCCCTGACTCCCCACTAGTGAGGGTGGGTGTTCATAGGGACAGGCCCTTAGGTAAGGACCCTGTGCCCCTTCAGCGGTGCAGTTCCTTAGAGCAGGGAGAGACCCTGTGCAGTTCCTTAGAGCAGGGAGAGACCCTGTGCAGTTCCTTAGTGCAGGGAGAGACCCTGTGCAGTTCCTTAGTGCAGGGAGAGACCCTGTGCAGTTCCTTAGTGCAGGGAGAGACCCTGTGCAGTTCCTTAGAGCAGGGAGAGACCCTGTGCAGTTCCTTAGAGCAGGGAGAGAGAGACCCTGTGCAGTTCCTTAGTGCAGGGAGAGAGAGACCCTGTGCAGTTCCTTAGTGCAGGGAGAGAGAGACCCTGTGCAGTTCCTTAGTGCAGGGAGAGAGAGACCCTGTGCAGTTCCTTAGTGCAGGGAGAGAGAGAGACCTGTGCAGTTCCTTAGTGCAGGGAGAGAGAGACCTGTGCAGTTCCTTAGTGCAGGGAGAGAGAGACACTGTGTAGTTCCTTAGTGCAAGGAGAGAGAGACCATGTGCAGTTCCTTAGTGCAGGGAGAGAGAGACCCTGTGCAGTTCCTTAGTGCAGGGAGAGAGAGACACTGTGTAGTTCCTTAGTGCAGGGAGAGAGAGACCCTGTGCAGTTCCTTAGTGCAGGGAGAGAGAGACACTGTGTAGTTCCTTAGTGCAGGGAGAGAGAGACCCTGTGCAGTTCCTTAGTGCAGGGAGAGAGAGACCCTGTGCAGTTCCTTAGTGCAGGGAGAGAGAGACACTGTGCAGTTCCTTAGTGCAGGGAGAGAGAGAGACCTGTGTAGTTCCTTAGTGCAGGGAGAGGGAGAGACCTGTGTAGTTCCTTAGTGCAGGGAGAGGGAGAGACCTGTGCAGTTCCTTAGTGCAGGGAGAGGGAGAGACCTGTGCAGTTCCTTAGTGCAGGGAGAGAGAGAGACCCTGTGCAGTTCCTTAGTGCAGGGAGAGAGAGAGACCCTGTGCAGTTCCTTAGTGCAGGGAGAGAGACCCTGTGCAGTTCCTTAGTGCAGGGAGAGAGACCCTGTGCAGTTCCTTAGTGCAGGGAGAGAGAGACCTGTGCAGTTCCTTAGTGCAAGGAGAGGGACCCTGTGCAGTTCCTTAGTGCAGGGAGAGAGACCCTGTGTAGTTCCTTAGTGCAGGGAGAGAGAGAGACCCTGTGCAGTTCCTTAGTGCAGGGAGAGAGAGAGACCTGTGCAGTTCCTTAGTGCAGGGAGAGAGAGACCTGTGCAGTTCCTTAGTGCAGGGAGAGAGAGAGACCCTGTGCAGTTCCTTAGTGCAGGGAGAGAGAGACCCTGTGCAGTTCCTTAGTGCAGGGAGAGAGAGACACTGTGTAGTTCCTTAGTGCAGGGAGAGAGACCCTGTGCAGTTCCTTAGTGCAGGGAGAGAGAGACCCTGTGCAGTTCCTTAGTGCAGGGAGAGAGAGACCCTGTGCAGTTCCTTAGTGCAGGGAGAGAGAGACACTGTGCAGTCCCTTAGTGCAGGGAGAGGGAGAGACCTGTGTAGTTCCTTAGTGCAGGGAGAGACCTGTGTAGTTCCTTAGTGCAGGGAGAGGGAGAGACCTGTGCAGTTCCTTAGTGCAGGGAGAGAGAGAGACCCTGTGCAGTTCCTTAGTGCAGGGAGAGGGAGAGACCTGTGTAGTTCCTTAGTGCAGGGAGAGAGACCCTGTGCAGTTCCTTAGTGCAGGGAGAGAGAGAGACCCTGTGCAGTTCCTTAGTGCAGGGAGAGGGAGAGACCCTGTGCAGTTCCTTAGTGCAGGGAGAGAGAGACCCTGTGCAGTTCCTTAGTGCAGGGAGAGGGATCCTGTGCAGTTCCTTAGTGCAGGGAGAGAGACCCTGTGTAGTTCCTTAGTGCAGGGAGAGAGAGACCCTGTGCAGTTCCTTAGTGCAGGGAGAGAGAGAGACCCTGTGCAGTTCCTTAGTGCAGGGAGAGAGAGGCCCTGTGTAGTTCCTTAGTGCAGGGAGAGAGAGACACTGTGCAGTTCCTTAGTGCAGGGAGAGAGAGACCTGTGCAGTTCCTTAGTGCAGGGAGAGGGAGAGACCTGTGCAGTTCCTTAGTGCAGGGAGAGAGACCCTGTGTAGTTCCTTAGTGCAGGGAGAGGGAGAGACCTGTGCAGTTCCTTAGTGCAGGGAGAGAGACCCTGTGTAGTTCCTTAGTGCAGGGAGAGGGAGAGACCCTGCTGCAGTTCCTTAGTGCAGGGAGAGAGACCTGTGTAGTTCCTTAGTGCAGGGAGAGACCCTGTGCAGTTCCTTAGTGCAGGGAGAGACCCTGTGCAGTTCCTTAGTGCAGGGAGAGACCCTGTGCAGTTCCTTAGTGCAGGGAGAGACCCTGTGCAGTTCCTTAGTGCAGGGAGAGGCGCTGTGCAGTTCCTTAGTGCAGGGAGAGAGGGACCCTGTGCAGTTCCTTAGTGCAGGGAGAGAGAGAGACCCTGTGTAGTTCCTTAGTGCAGGGAGAGACCCTGTGCAGTTCCTTAGTGCAGGGAGAGGGAGAGACCCTGTGCAGTTCCTTAGTGCAGGGACCAGTGATTGTGTTGCTGCATGTTCCTGTAAGCGGTGTTGCTGATCCAGAGACTGTCCTTACTGTGGGACGTCCGGTGGGACCTCATCCCACGCGGAGGGACAGGTCAGCGCTGGACCAAACGGCGCCGGTAGACCCTTTGCGAAGACACCCAGGTGCAGGGACACCTGGGCAGGTATTTACAGCCTTCCACGCGTGCACCAACTTTACCTCGCTCCTAACATGTGACAGGCGTGTTCACACACTTGGGTGGGCTTGGACTCTCTGGACACGGGGTTGGGAAGGGGGTGTAAGGGTATTGCCCAGTTAGGGGCAAGGTTATAGCTGCCACCTAGTGGCAGAGGGTGGTACATATATCTTGTTGTGTATTGCTGATGTATGTGTTAAGTTATATTCTGCATATAGTAAAGACCGTTGCTATTTTACATCCTGTGTATGTGTTCATTTGAATGTGTCCTGCGAGGAACAACTCCCGCTCTGCTGGGAGCCATCGCAGGTGGAGGCGCTGCACCATATAGTATTGTTCCAGAGGATACACCCCAGGCTCTCATTGGCGGAGGCTCAGGCCTCCTGTGAGCCAAACAGGTAAAGCACCACACCTGGTAATACATATAGATCCCCTCATATGCACCCTATCTGCGATTGGGGGGGGGGGGGATATGGGTTACATATTATTAATACTATCAACCCTGTATAGTCCGCTAGAAGTGTGCAGATTAATTATCAATCGACACCCTCTTGATTAATACAGGTGGCTATTCAATGTGGAATCATTGCAAACACCATGTGGTATCTGAAAACTAGACCTGTTGTTCAGACTTGTATCCGGATCTATTTGCATGAATTAGGCTCTATGCTGAGCTGCTAAAGAGATATAGCTCAATACCTACGTACTATATCTGCCTATATACCATTAATATTATTTGCCTATATTAATTAGGCTATCTGTGATCTATTGCGAATACAGCACATCGGGGTTTATCCAGGCAGAGTATATCTGTTACGTTGGTATCACCTATACCATATACCCTAAATCTGGCTAGCAGTGCCCGTTACCAATCTGACCTATATATATAAAGCTCAGACCCATACGCTTGCCCATTGGGCTCACAGAGTCACAGGACGGCACACTAGATCAGGGAAGCGCCATCATTTTCCCGGCGCCCCCGCCCGGCTGTCCCTCTCTCCTCGCCCCCCCCCCATCTCTAACCTGGCGTCATGATGTCACGTTGCCATGGTGACGCGTCACCAGGCGCCGTCTGAACCATGGTAAGGAGAAGTTTACAGAGGAGTTGCAGCTCCCCCGGCATTCATTTAAATGTCTTCGGGGACCGCGCGGGGCCTCTGTAAACCCCGCGCCCCCTACTTTGCGCACCCCTGCACTCGATAACAACCGAAGTCTGTTAACCAGACCTGTTCACGCAGCTAGTACCATATTTGCCTGTCATAACCCGGTTACTAAGTGAGCTTTAGATGCTGTATCATCTTCTAGGCCTTCTAAACCCTCCCTTTATTACAGATAAGGGTTATCCCTATACCTAGAGATATCGGATCGGTCACTGCATACTACACATTTGGGGTCGCAAGTAACTCAATCGATATTTACCCACAAGATCCGAGCTCTTCTAGTATCTCGGGCTTTTATTGCGTCCCTTAGTCAAGTATTTGGGTATACGCCAGAGACTTATAAATATATCCAAAGTGACAGAAAAGGAGAGGTTAGCATCCATGGGCGGGTGAATTTGGAGCCCTGGGGGGTGTAAGTGAGAAAGCAACTTTGTGATTTCGTTTTATTCATTCTTCCTTTAAAGCTGCAGCCCAAGCAATATCCTGCAGGTGTGTTTTTTAAATAAATCACTTACGTACTATGAGAAAATACCTGTAGCATTTTTTTTAACAACTCTGAATTATATGTTTAATGTATTAAAATGTAACAAGCATTTTTTTGTTTTTATAGCAACCATTTACAGAGTCACATCCCCTTGAAACAGGCTCTGGCACACCCCTGTTTGAGTCCTGCCCTCTCTCAAACAGTGCACCAATTATATCTAGTGACTGCCTGGTCACATGATCTTCCCCACAGAACTTTGCATCTTTGGTCCGTGCATGTTTGTATAATACATATATATTATAGGGTTGCCAGGTGTCCAGTATTGAACCGGACTGTCCTGTATTTGGACACTCTGTCCAGTAAAAAATGAGAGGTAATACTGGACATGTTTGTGTCTGGTATTACCTCTCTGGACATAGTGACCTGACCGGCTTGGGGGGGGCGCAAGATTTCCCGTGCAGAAAGAGAGCAGGGCTTTGATAAAGTGCCATCCGGCACGAAACGCGTAAGAGTGTTATTATCCTGTACCACATGTGCCAATACATTTTTGTAAGAGCTTACTTACCAGCCCTCCGTGTGTTCTCTCCCATTGTGCCCCGCCATCTTTTTTTTCTTTCTTCTAATCTTGAAAACACTTGCTACATAATTTATCACCTGTCACGGTTGTTATCACTTACCACGAGAACAGGTTTTGGTGAGAAGTAAGTAAAAACAGAAGACAATAGTCCTTATTCCAGAACGGGAGTAGCCAACTCCAGTGCTCAAGAGCTACCAACAGGTCAGGTTTTCAGGATATCCCTGCTTCAGCACAGGGGGCTCAATCATGTGTCCCCCATTTTGAAGCAGGGATATCTTGAAAACCTGTTGGTGGCCCTTGAGGACTGGAGTTGGCCAGTCAACGTCTGAGGCACTGATTGAGCCACCCGTGCTGAAGCAGTGATATCCTGAAAACCTGACCTGTCGGGGAGTGATGTAGATACCATGATATCGCCGATAATCTGCTTAAAGTGACTGGGACTTTCCGTGCAATCGCAGTTTGCAGAATAAGGGTCAATAGCTCATATTTACTAAGCACTGCGCCCGAAAACACACACTGGCCCCGAAACCCCCATCTCCCCCCCACCCTCCATTTGGCTTATCCAAGGGACATGTTTAACCCTCCGCTCTCTCTAGCACTCACGATCACGTGATCGGAAGGAGAGTCCGACTCCTTCTGTTCCTCTTCCTGTAAGGAACGCTGAACACGATCTCCCCTTCAAAAGCAATTACATTATGATGTAGCTACTATGGCATAATAATAATAATAACAATAATAATAACAATAATAATAACAACTTTATTTACATAGCACTTTTTCTCCCAATGGGACTCAGCGCGTCACAGTTACAAAATTGGGAAGAAGAAGAAAACATTTAAGGTTATAAAGAGACCAAACACAAGGAAAGATACGATACGGGATGGGGCGGTGCTGAAGCTACTAAATGCCGGACAGGTTGTGGGTCAGTCATTAAATGCCTGGGTAAGCAGGTCGGTCTTGAGCCTGTTTTTATTGACTCTCAGAGAGGGGCCTCTCCCGCTGTACGAGGCAGACTGATCCAGAGAGTGGGAGCAGCGCGGCTAAGAGCTCGGAAGTCACAGAGATTCTGGGAACGGTTAGGAGCCCTTCACCCGCAGATGGAAGTGAGAGAATGGGAGTGCAGGGAGCTAGGAGCGCTCTCAGGTTGCTGGGACCCCGGGCATGTCGGGCTTTGTATGTCAACAAACCAATCTTGAAATAAATTCACAATTTTACAGGCAGCCAGAGCAGAGAACGGAGAACAGGGGTCATGTGGCAAGAACGGGTCCGGTTAGTTAACAGCCTGGTCGCAGAATGCAAGGAGGGATTTTCCAAAGTAATGAATACCGTATACCACTCAATTTAGGATTCTTAGTAAACATTTGCTTAATTAGATGGGTGCAAATAAATGTCCCCCTTTCAATATATATCAAATAGTTCTCGATCCGGTTCTGTTCTCAATTTATTCAGAGGCAATAGAAAACATCTTTCACAGCATCATTTCAGTGAGTTGCATCATGCAGGCACATAGAATGTAGTTATAGAGTGGAGAATCTTTAGCTTCGTTGTTCTTAGCTTGGATGTTACAGTAAATGATTCTGAATTCTATCAATCCAAATGCAATCTTTATAGATTTAAGCAATACCTGTTTCTCTCATTTTCAGCCCAAAATGTTCTTTGTCAATCATCAACTTAGAACACTTTTTAGCAATATTTACTTTGATTTAAAAGAACCGCTTTGTTCTGTCACTAAGTTACTATAGTTAATCCTGTTCCTTATCTTTTCAGACCTCTCTCTATTGTATTGTCTTTCTAAGTACAGGCATACCCCGCATTAACGTACGCAATGGGACCGGAGCATGTATGTAAAGCGAAAATGTACGTAAAGTGAAGCACTCCCTTTTCCCACTTATCGATGCATGTGCTGCACTTCAGTCGTTATATACGTGCATAACTGATGTAAATAACGCATGTGTAACAAGCTCTATAGTCTCCCCGCGTGCGCACAGCTTCGGTACAGGTAGGGAGCCGGTATTGCTGTTCAGGAAGTGATGACAGGCGCATGCGTGAGCTGCCATTTGCCTATTGGGCGATATGTACTTACTCGCGAGTGTACTTAAAGTGAGTGTACTTAAAGCGGGGTATGCCTGTATTGAACTAACCTTTGATTCCAAACTCTTGATCATATACTATTCAACTCAGCCATCTTTGTAGAGGCAGCTTTTCATTTTCCAATATAATTTCTAACTTATTACTAAATTACTGTACTTATTTTAACCAGTTACATGCTGAATATATATGTATATAGAGAATATAGCATAATTAATATTTAGGCTTGCAATCGTCCTATCTTCACTTAGATTACAAAAACGCATTTCATTCTGTCTACACTTCGGCCATTTTAAAGGCACTAAGAAGACAAAATATTGAAGAAGCGTATATTGGTATTAGAAGGAACATTTATGTGAATGTCACTAGATTACATGAATATACAAGCAGAATAAAGATGAGCACGGGTGTGTGACAGTGGGACCCCATGTCACCGGAGCCTTTCACAGCAACCTGAAGAATTTCCCAAAAATTGAATACTGAAGGAAAAGGACATTTAAACGCTGCCATTATGTTAGCCACACTGTTTCTGAGTGCGGTGAGATACCGGCACCCCCAATGAGGTAAGTGTCTCTGGAAGCAGTGGTTCCCCGGAGCTGAAACGAACACCGTTCAGCTCACCTTTTTAAAAAGGGAAACCCGTATTGCTGCTTTAAAGATATCCATTGTATCTGCCATCACAGTCCCCATGGGTAACGAGTGCCACATTGTAACAGTATCTTTACATATAGTATTTGAATGCTCATCGCTTCCCTGGATTTTAGATCCTTTTAGTGTGTTTCCATTCATTCCAGAGCTATGCGGCACCTCACTCTTTCCCTGGCAAAGTTTGACACCCTAGTTCAGGGGTGGCCAACTCCAGTCTTCAAGGGCCACCAACAGGTTGGGTATTCTGGATATCCCTGCTTCAGCACAGGTGGCTCAATCAGTGGCTCAGTCTTCGACTGAACCACTGATTGAACCACCTGTGCTGAAGCAGGGATATCCTGAAACCCTGACTTGTTGGTGACCCTTGAGGACTGGGGTTGGCCAGTCAACGGCCGAGCCACTGATTGAGCCACCTGTGCTGAAGCAGGGATATCCTGAAAAGCTGCCCTGTTGGTGACACTTGAGGACTGGGGTTGGCCACCCCTGCTCTAGTTATTCACGTTCTGCTCCATGGAAAGTTACGATGATGTCATTGTTAACGAGGGGGAGGGCGGTTAGTGATTGACAGGTTCGTGGCTGTGTGGAGCATATCCATTTTTTTTGCAGGAAACAAATCTGTGACACTTCCACATTAAAGACGGCAACGGTTTTTGAAACAGGAAACTACAAAAAGTCAGGAAACCAGTAATATTGATGGGTCGTTCAAAGAGACAACAAAACTGTTTAAAGCGACATTTATTTCTTTCTTCCCTGAACCCCGGAGCTAATCCGTGGCACCCCAACCTCCTTGGAACTACCCGCCACCCACAAAATGGCCACAGGGTCATGGTTGGCTCTGGGGGCGAATAGAAAGTTGTGTCGTCCTCACAAGAGAAAACAAAGCAGCTTAAGGCCTCGTCTAGGGTGGTGCTGAGCGGGTGCGCGCGCTCACGCTGGACACGTTGCGACAATGCACGTGGCCTGCGTGAGCAGGAAGTCACGCCTGCTCAGCGCTCAGCTGCTTGACGAGCAAGCAAAATTGATTGTGCTGCTCGCAAGCGTGTCACGTGAGCGGTTCGCCCAATGAGGATGAACCAGCTCCGTGAGACGACGGGGCCGTGCCCCCAGAAGCGCGCGCACCTAGCCGGCCAGGAAAAGCACGGCCGAGCAGGGGGCAGCGCCGGAGCGCCAGCGCGCCCGTTCCCTACCTGGACGAGGCCTTATATTGGCAAATCAGTGGCCTTGGTTTTTAAGAATAAAAACAAATGTATTCGATTTTACACGGATACGTTCGGGGGCGGGGGACCCCCAATTCAGTTAGGCTTGAAAGGGTACGGTCTCAGTTCCAGGTCGAACATAATTTACTAGTGAAATGGCATTCATAAATACGTGCCATCAAAAGTGATCATATATCGTCATTTTCGGGCCTGTTACCATCTCTCATTTGTTTTTCCCCATGTCCCCCTTTACAGTGTTCTCTTCAGCTCCCGAGATACCGGCGAATGTGTCACCAGGGGAAACAAAATGGAGGTTGAAATCTGCGTCACATGGGCCAATAAGATGCCAGAGCGTCATTCATCGCGGCGGTTATCTTTTGGCCGGCGTGACGCAGAGGATTCAACCGTACCGGCGACGCCTCCTCCGGGAAGTATCTCAGGGAACTTTCCCTGGAGCTGAAACGGACGCAGTTCTGCTCCGGAGACGCCCTGCGTCCTATACATGGGGGCGCGGCCCGCAGCGGAACAGCTCCATTAACTGCAGCGTGATGAGGTTCTGCCACTATGATGTCATCGTATGTGTACATTTTCCCTCTCGGTCAGATAGAGGGAAGTGAAACTGTTCCATGTTCCCAGTTAGCTTCTCAACAGTGAATATTTATAGATGCCTAAAGTTGCCTAATTTAAGTGAAGTATTTAGCCCAGTCATCATGTTACTTGTACCAGATTGTGGTACCTTTTTATTGGACGAATGATAAAGGTGTACGCAGCGCGTGCACAGTCACATCTACACGTGTCCAGCCTGGCACATTTGGAAGGCCCCGAAAACCCGCAAACATCCCCTTTAATAAATAGTTACGGCAAAAATAATTAATTTAATCTGTGATAAATAAACCTTCCCTAATAACACATACCCTTCCTCACACTGTGCTCCCCCATCTTTTTTTTTTCATAAATAAACCTGTCGACATTCTGTCCACGGCGACTAGGCGTGTCCTCGAAGGGCAGAAGGCAACTATGACACGCAAATAACTGAGAGTCCCAGATTCTATTTTGCTGGCGCAATTGCTTAAATGCCCCTCTCCCCCCTCCCCCCTCTATCCCCTTCTCCCCCTCTCCACCCCTCCACCCCCTTCTCCCCCTCTCCCCCCCTCTATCCCCTTCTCCCCCTCTCCACCCCGAATCCATTACGGGAATTCTTTGGCAAAAACGAGCTTTATCTTTCCATTTCTTTCCACTTTTGATCGCCGGCGCTCTGGACGACAAGAAGATGCAGGGGACCAGACAACATCCAGGATGTGTGGTTGGAAACCATGGACTGTTCCCAGTTGTAGCCTGGAGCCAGCGTTCCTTTTCCTTCTTAACATACGTAAAAGAGAAGTGCGTAGGATTTAACCTTTCAATAAAGAAAAAACCCTGCCCGTTAATGTGCCTGTAGTGGCTTTCTGAAGTGCAATAGTCACTATTATGGCTTCTGCTTTTGGTCATGGAAATACGTCATTCTTCTGTTCGGGTAATAAAGACGGCTGAGGATTGTTTTCAATAGCCTTCCAACTACTTCACGCTTCCCCTGTCGTATAGAATGGCTACTTAGTCACTTTCCATCCAGATGTACAGTATGTGTGTTCGGCAGGAGTGGCCAACTCCAGTCCTCAAGGGCCACCGAGGTCAGGTTTAAAGGATATCCCAGCATAGGTGGATCAATCAGTGGTTTAGTCAATGACTGCACCACCTGTGCTGAAGCAGGGATATCCTTAAAACCTGTTGGTGGCCCTTGAGGGCTGGAGTTGGCCACTCCTGGCGTACGTCCGTGCCAAGTTTGGGCTTTTGTTCTGGATGTCGATGAAGCATCTCCATTTGGTGGACGTTGAAGACTGCTTACGTTTATAGTCCGCTTTATAACATGAAGATCCCAAACAAATTGCTCTGTGCCAGCTGCTCTTTATTAAGAAAATCCACGTGGGTAGATTGGATGGACACATTGTCAGAGGTCTTCAGCTCTAGCTGCAGGTTCAGATGCTGGTCTCTGTAGATCTTACTTGTGCAGTTCTCTTGCCTGCACATCGTATGCATGACTTGGTGCTTCTCTAAGCCGTTGACACTCAGTTTTGTCACTAATTCTGCCTCTTCCTTCATGCATTGCTTTATAGTGAATTGCAGGTGGCAGTAGACATAATACAGGCCCTCTGTGGCAACAGTGAGACTTCCATTTTTATACTTGATGCCGTTCAAAATGCCGTCCTCATGCCACAAGAGCGTTGTGGAGTCTTTGTCCTGCCGGATGGCCACTGAGGAGAAAGAGGGGGAGACACCACATTAAGTCGGTTATATTTAGGAAAGGCTTTGACGTGATCCAATGACCCATCATTGAAAACAAGCAAGCAGATTCCTATAGAAAAAGGAGGACAGAACCGCTGTAAAAGCTACGCTTGAGCAACAGGAAGAATGGAAAGACTAAGGCTGCGCTTATAGCGCCGGCGACGCGACAGTCAGGCGACAGTCGTTGGAAAATCAAATAGAGATGACTTCCAGTGATCGCGACCAATCCGTCACGCCGCGCTTACTATACTCGCACGCGATGGCGGCAATGCATTTGTTTTGCCGCGATGTCGCTGTCGCTGGCACTATAAGCGCAGCCTAACTCAGCCAAGGCAAGGGGGGGACTGGCCTCATCTTGGACTGTTTGGTGAAGTCAGGGGGAAGGATATTTTGGACCCATCCTCAGCAAATTCGGCCAAGCTGGAACTGACTCTCTGACATTGAGATAGTTTGGATTTTAGGAAGGATGCTTGGCCTATCACGTCTGACATGAAGGTTGTGTAGGAATGTTTTCATGTGGCTTGTAGTACTACAAGACGTACTGTATTACTAGGCACCAGGCCTATAGCCCTCAGCAAAAATCACAGTATAACAACAATATATTGTACAGTACAAAAACGTCCGACACACCTGAGAAATCGCCAACGTATCGGGACAGGAAATCTAACGCTGAGGATTTCTCACGTGTGACGGCCGTTTTTATACTATTTTCTACTGCACATTATACTGTGGCTTTTTGCACCATTTTGGACTTATTCAATATTGAAATATATCCCTTTTTGTATACCTTATTTTGAGGGCAGACTGTGTTTTTATTGTTTCTTTCCCTGACTGCCTTTTCACCTTTTGCAGAATAAGCCATTAAATGAACACACAGATGTAGCCAATGTTATAGAAACCCGCAGCGCTTGCACGCGTCATATAGCGCAATAGTCCCGCCCCTACGCGCGCGGCTTATTCCACTTGGAAGAGGAAGAGCAATAAACTGAATATCTTATGTATTTGAATTATTATACCAGTAATGAGATGGTTTCAGTCAATGTTAGGCCTCGGCCATGTTCCCTGCTTGCTGGCGGAAGCGTGCTGACACGCGCTCCCGCTCAGCACTGAGCCCCTACAGCCGCAATTAGAGCGGCTTTAGTAGGGGCTTACCTATGCTTCCGCAAGCGCGCAGAAGCGCAGGTCTTAGGGAGCCAAATATAAATCTTGTTGCAGCTGACGGGGAGTTTAAACAATGCATTGCCATAGGAGATCTTCCAGCGCTGAGACACCTGACGCCCCATTCACTTAGTATGGAGTGTCTTATGGAAGAGCAACCCTTTCGTAAATATGGGCCACGAACAAGAAGAATTATTACTGATTATTATCAAGGTTCAATGAGGAATAGGTGGTGTCGTGATAACTTCATGGGATTATTTCCGAAGGCAAACTGGGGTTTGTAGTGGAGCAGGCCAGAAGATGCGATGAACCTTGTTTAAAGGGGTTACGCGTGTGCCACACACATACAGTACGAGGAAAGCCGACGGAGAGACCTCTTGGTAGAGGGTTGGTTAACAGAAAGGCAGCAGAGTGCTCAATAATGGAAACATATTCAGATTGGACTAGAGACACGTTGGGGTCCCGAGACTTTAACATGTTAATAACTGGCACAGATAGTCATCAAGAGTAAATCTACATGGTCACCAAGGACTCTGAACTGAAGTCTTCAACAAAAGACAAGATGTATACAAAGTGGTGTTGGTGGCCCTGGTTGGTGGCCCTGCCTGGTAGGCTTGGCTTATGACCCTGGTTGGTGGCCCTGCCTGGTGGCCCTTGTTGGTGGCCCTGCCTGGTGGCCCTGGTTGGTAGCCCTGCCTGGTGGCACTGGTTGGTGGCCCTGCCTTGTGGCCCTGGTTAGTGGCCCTGCTTGGTGGCCCTGGTTAGTGGCCCTGCTTGGTGGCCCTGGTTGGTGACCCTGGTTGGTGGCCCTTGTTGGTGACCCTGGTTGGTGGCCGTGGTTGGTAGCCCTGGTTGGTAGCCCTGGTTGGTAGCTCTGCCTGGTGGCACTGGTTGGTGGCCCTTGTTGGTGGCCCTGCCTGGTGGCCCTGTCTGATGGTCCTGAGCATATCATCATTTTGTGTTGAATAATTTGGCTTCCCTATCTCAGAAAATGTGCCATCTCACCGTTTAATGAGATGTCTAAGGAGAAATAAAGGAAATAAAACAGCTGCTCAACATTACATCACTCGCCCACATTCCTCTCCCAAACATCTGAGGTCAATTACACTTGTTAACCCCTTTGTGGCCAGAAGTGCCAGGTTTGCAGGGCGCTTCTAGCCGTTCTGGCAGCCAAGGAGTTAATCTTTGTTGCAGTGACTCATGGTACCTGCATTGTAAATATAAACCTGCTGGACAGTATGAGAAGCAGGCTAAGGTTTCACAGGACCCCCCATGTGTGTATATATATATATATATATATCTTGCTTGTGCTCTCATACTAACAGTGGAGTTGCGCCATGACCGCTGTCCTGGAGTGGGACGGTGTCCTATTCACCATGTCTCCTGAAACACAAACAAGAAGGTGCTCGGTTGAGTAGAAGTTCCTTTGGTCGTGCCTAAAACATTTACAGCCATGCAGGGTAGCATTACGGGGACAGTCCTATTTAGCACACATAACAGAATTGTGGTCCCCCTAAACAGGCCAATCCAACAAGCCAACCGACATACCAATCCAACATACCAATCCAACATACCATTCCAACAATCCAATCCGACATACTAATCCAACATACCAATCCATCAACCCAATCCATCAAACCAATCCAACATATCAATCCACCAACCCAATCCATCAACCCAATCCATCAAACCAATCCACCAACCCAATCCACCAACCCAATCCACCAACCCAATCCACCAAACCAATCCAACATACCAATCCACCAACCCAATCCATCAAACCAATTCAACATACCAATCCAACATACCAATCCAACATACCAATCCAACATACCAATCCACCAAACCAATTCAACATACCAATTCAACATACCAATTAAACATACCAATCCACCAAACCAATCTGACACACTAATCCACCAAATGAATCCACCAAACCAATCCACCAAACCAATATACCAATCCAATATACCAATCCACCAAACCAATCCATGAAACCAATCCATCAAACCAATCCATCAAACCAATCCTATAACCAATACAACATACCAATAGAACATACCAATCCTATATACCAATAGAACATACCAATCCACCAAACCATTCTGACATACCAATCCACCAAACCAATCCACCAAACCAATCCACCAAACCAATTCAATATACCAATCCAACAATCTAATCCAATATACCAATCCAACATACCATTCCACCAAACCAAACCAATCCAATATACCAATCCGACATACCAATCCAACAATCCAATCCAACATACCAATCCAACATACCATTCCACCAAACCAATCCGACATACCAATCCACCAAACTAATTAAACATACCAATCCAACATACCATTCCACCAAACCAATCCGACATACCAATCCACCAAACTAATTCAACATACCAATCCGATATACCAATCCGACATACCAATCTGACATACTAATCCAACACACCAATCTGACACACCAACCTGACACACCAACCTGACACACCAATCTGACACACCAATCTGACACACCAATCTGACACACCAATCCGACATACCAATCCAATCCACCAAACTAATTCAAGATACCAATCCGATATACCATTCCACCAAACCAATCCAATATACCAATCTGACATAATAATCCGACATACCAATCCACCAAATCATTCCAAGATACTAATCCGACACACCAATCCGACACACCACTCCGACACACCAATCCGACACACCAAACCGACACACCAATCCGACACACCAAACCGACACACCAATCCGACACATCAATCCGACATACCAATCCAATCAGACACACCAATCTGACACACAAATCCAACATTCCAGTCCAACAAACAAAATCCTAGATGGAAATGTCACTTAAATTTTTGTTCATATATACATATACTGTATATATAATATATTCATCTTTGAAACACAGACGGCTTGTTTATCAACTGTTTCCTTAAGCAATTGGTGCATTTCTGCTTTGCTTCTGTGATGCCTTTTTCTTGATTTATGTAAACCTTCCTCTATCAATGTCCCAAACAGGTAAGACTGGTTGGCCAATGGAATGGAAAGTCTTATCCAACTCCACAAACAGCGCTATTACAGAAGGGGGGAGGCTGAAGGAGCAGACTGGGAACCGCTCATGTTTCAGGTGGATGTGTGAACAAACCTTTAAAAAAAAAATACTTATAGCTGAAGTCGCTCACCACCAACATTAATGCTAATTTTAACCTAATTTGGGGATTGAAGAGGTTAAGCAAATATCCTCATAGGTGAGGCATCAGCACAATTAGGATGTTTGGGGCAGACTACACCATCACCCTCCACCTCTACCCCCACCCCAACACACCTAGACCTCTCCATCTAGCAATGGCCACCTATTGGCCTGCGAGTCATGTCTAATAGCTCTGTAGGCCGTGGCATTATAATGTAAAAAGCTATTCATAAACCATGTGGCTTCAACACATCCACACGTGGTTCCATGACTTCGTGACACACCGTAGGAGAAAATGTTCCCAATGTCGGAAAAGGTGGCAAACACGTGGTAAAGCAAGCAATGCTTTAAAAGAAGTACGTGACGGGTCGGGACCTATTTAAGAGCCGCACCCTCCCATACTACCACGCTCATCAGCGGAGAGAGGACGTGGGGGGATGTGTGTCCCTTAGGATGAGAGAAGATATAGGATAAAGGTTTGAAGAAACATGGATTTTAGGATTTGTTTTTAAGCAAGAAAGGATTTTTGGCTTTAATCAACGTTGAGAATGGGTCGTCAAAGGACATGGCTGCCGATGGATTCCAGTAGGCCATCAAGCCCCGGATCAGGCCTCGTGTTTTATTTGTGGTGCCATGCCTTTTCTTTTTGTGTGTCATCAAGTGGCAAAGACTCGATTATTTTTTTTTTACATTGTCATTTTCTGTGGCTTTTTTATGGTTGGCCACTGGCCCATTCTGCTAAATTAGTTATTGACCTTGAAGACCCCGGAGGACCTTAATGTGGATGGGCGTAAGTGGTCTACTTCTTCTCATCAGCCCTTCGAGTGCCAATGAGGCTACTTAGGCTCTCCATGTGAAGGTCTATTTAGCGTTGCTGGCCCGGAAGGGGTTAATTACCCCCTTTATTTACCATTGAAATGCTTCTTCTATATACGTGTATTTCTATTTCTGTAAGGGCTGAAGGAGTCGCTGAGCGGTAATGTCACTCACTGCCTTTGACATCGGTCAACACGCTTTGAGTCCCAGTTTTAGCTTCCCTTATGACCGTGGGAAACATACTCTAACCCCATGTGCCTCAGGCACCAAGATTAGGCTGTAAGCTCCGCAGGTCAGGGACTTATTGTGATATATATATCACAATGAGCATGGTGGGCTCATTAGCATGTCATTTCCCGGAATCCCTTGCTGCAGCGGAAGCACTGTATGCTAGGTGATAATGGTGGAAAGGCGGGGTTGCAGACCTGTCTAAGATATGTGAATGTGCTCACAAGTGATCTATATACAATTGTTTTGTACAGGTTAATGCCCTGCCTTATTAGCTAGCCATGTTTTGGCTAATAGGCCAGTATCCATTACTAGATGCAGGGGGCTAGGAGTGTAGTATTCTGGGTGGTGAATGGGAATAGGTATATGAGGTGGGATATGCCTTTGCAGATAGTAAGACTGTAGCGCTGCCTTACTAGCCTGGATGGGAGTCAATGGGTAGATTCTTAACCCTTTAGTTAGCGTAGCGGTCATGAAGGCAGGGTTGCCAGGTGTCCAGTATTGAACTGGACTGTCCTGTATTTGGACACCCTGTCCAGTAAATAATTAGAGGTAATACTGGACATGTATGTATATAGTGGTATAACCTCTACGGACATAGTGACCCGACCGGCTTGCGCGGGGGGGGGGGGGTATTTCCCCTGAGCAGGGCTATTGCTGGGGGGGCTGGGCAACTTCCTCCATCCTGATAGGCTACTGCTGGGTAATGCAGCCAACCAGAAGGAGGTGTTAGGAGCCTGGGGCCAAGGAGAGGAGGAAACAGCATGGAGCGGAGAGAGGTGTGTGTGTGCGTGTCTTGAGCGTGTCGCACCTTTCGCCGTTGTGTCCAGTATTTTTGGGGAAGCCGTCTGGCCGCCCTAGAAGGCGATTACTCAGGGGATAATAATCAAGTGTTTCATGCACAATGATGCCAGGTATACACGGCCATCCGCTGTATACCTGGGACCTCCAATAACGAGGATGGAAAGCTGCAGAAACAAGGCGAGCGCCGGCGGCTTATTTAGTCTCACGTTTTATTTAATCTTTTTTAAATGTTCTTTTAAAGAGGATAAACAGCTCCCTCTGCTGCTCAGATGAATAACTACAGTCTTGTATGTTGTCACTAGTCCAGCATGGAACTGCAGGCAGGGACGGATTTAGACTTTGCCTGTAAGCTGGGGGGCGACCTTCCTCCTCAGCTTATGATGTCATGATGAACGCGGCATCATGTGACATCACGGCTCCCCCCCCCCCCAACATGTCAGGTTTTCAGGATATCCCTGTTCAGCACAGGTGGCTCAATCTGTCCCTGCTTCAACTGAGCCTCTGATTGAGATTTAAGCCGTAACGAGCCTGTGCGTTACTATAACGGACGTTAGCGCTAATGATATGCAAAGGAGGCGTTCCCTGTAACAGCGCCGATCCACAGAGATATCCGTTATAGTTACCGCAGGGATTTAATGTTACGTTTGTTAGGTCAGATATAAAGGTGGCGTTACTCCAATCCGTACCCTGATACAGGTGTGTTACAGGGGCAGGATAAGTGCGAGATCACAGGTCTGTTACTGGGGCAGGATAAGTGTGAGATCACAGGTCTGTTACTGGGGCAGGATAAGTGTGAGATCACAGGTCTGTTACAGGGGCAGGATAAGTGTGAGATCACAGTTAGGTCTGTTACAGGGGCAGGATAAGTGTGAGACCACAGGTCTGTTACAGGGGCAGGATAAGTGTGAGATCACAGGTCTGTTACTGGGGCAGGATAAGTGTGAGATCACAGGTCTGTTACAGGGGCAGGATAAGTGTGAGATCACAGGTCTGTTACTGGGGCAGGATAAGTGTGAGATCACAGGTCTGTTACAGGGGCAGGATAAGTGTGAGATCACAGTTAGGTCTGTTACAGGGGCAGGATAAGTGTGAGACCACAGGTCTGTTACAGGGGCAGGATAAGTGTGAGATCACAGGTCTGTTACTGGGGCAGGATAAGTGTAGGATCACAGGTCTGTTACAGGGGCAGGATAAGTGTGAGATCACAGGTCTGTTACAGGGGCAGGATAAGTGTGAGATCACATGTCTGTTACTGGGGCAGGATAAGTGTGAGATCACAGGTCTGTTACAGGGGCAGGATAAGTGTGAGATCACAGGTCTGTTACTGGGGCAGGATAAGTGTGAGATCACAGTTAGGTTTGTTACAGGGGCAGGATAAGTGTGAGATCACAGGTCTGTTACAGGGGCAGGATAAGTGTGAGATCACAGGTCTGTTACTGGGGCAGGATAAGTGTGAGATCACAGGTCTGTTACAGGGTCAGGATAAGTGTGAGATCACAGTTAGGTCTGTTACAGGGACAGTATAAGTGTGAGATCACAGGTCTGTTACAGGGGCAGGATAAGTGGGAGATTACAGGTAGGTCTGGTACAGGGGCAGGATAAGTGTGAGATCACAGGTCTGTTACAGGGTCAGGATAAGTGTGAGATCACAGGTCTGTTACAGGGGCAGGATAAGTGTGAGATCACAGGTCTGTTACAGGGGCAGGATAAGTGTGAGATCACAGGTCTGTTACAGGGGCAGGATAAGTGTGAGATCACAGGTCTGTTACAGGGGCAGGATAAGTGTGAGATCACAGTTAGGTCTGTTACAGGGACAGTATAAGTGTGAGATCACAGGTCTGTTACAGGGGCAGGATAAGTGTGAGATCACAGGTATGTTACAGGGGCAGGATAAGTGGGAGATCACAGGTAGGTCTGGTACAGGGGCAGGATAAGTGTGAGATCACAGGTCTGTTACAGGGTCAGGATAAGCGTGAGATCACAGTTAGGGGTGTTACAGGGGCAGGATAAGTGTGAGATCACAGGTCTGTTACAGGGGCAGGATAAGTGTGAGATCACAGGTCTGTTACAGGGGCAGGATAAGTGTGAGATCACAGTTAGGTCTGTTACAGGGGCAGGATAAGTGTGAGATCACAGTTAGTTCTGTTACAGGGTCAGAATAAGTGTGAGATCACAGGTAGGTCTGTTACAGGGGCAGGATAAGTGTGAGATCACAGTTAGATCTGTTACAGGGGCAGGATAAGTGTGAGATCACAGGTCTGTTACAGGGGCAGGATAAGTGTGAGATCACAGTTAGGTCTGTTACAGGGGCAGGATAAGTGTGAGATCACAGTTAGTTCTGTTACAGGGTCAGAATAAGTGTGAGATCACAGGTAGGTCTGTTACAGGGGCAGGATAAGTGTGAGATCACAGTTAGATCTGTTACAGGGGCAGGATAAGTGTGAGATCACAGTTAGGTCGGTAACAGGGGCGGGATAAGTGTGAGATCACAGGTAGGTCTGTTACAGGGGCAGGATAAGTGTAGGATCACAGGTCTGTTACAGGGGCAGGATAAGTGTGAGATCACATGTCTGTTACAGGGGCAGGATAAGTGTGAGATCACAGGTAGGTCTGTTACAGGGTCAGGATAAGTGTGAGATCACAGGTAGGTCTGTTACAGGGTCAGGATAAGTGTGAGATCACAGGTAGGTCTGTTACAGGGGCAGGATAAGTGTGAGATCACAGGTAGGTCTGTTACAGGGTCAGGATAAGTGTGAGATCACAGTTAGGTCTGTTACAGGGTCAGGATAAGTGTGAGATCACAGTTAGGTCTGTTACAGGGGCAGGATAAGTGTGAGATCACAGGTCTGTTACAGGGACAGGATAAGCGTGAGATCACAGTTAGTTCTGTTACAGGGGCAGGATAAGTGTGAGATCACAGGTAGGTCTCGTACAGGTGAAGAGTAGTGTAGAGAATGATGCTCAATATCCGTGTGTACAGAAAATCATCTTTGATAATTGAGAAGATAATTCAAAATAGGAACACTATGATCTGTCCATAAGCTCATATGGATAATATAGATTTAAGGGGGGGCAAAATAAAGACCTAACCCGACTACCGCAGAAGTGGTCACAAATGCACACCCCTCTTAAAATATAAACATCCCCATACAGGGTCACAGGTAATAGTATAAGGGCTAATGCCCATTACCTGCCCTTGGGGGTATACTGATGTCCAGAACGCCAATAATGGATAGTGGTTCCTCTGCGTGCAATCCTGAAGTGTAGAAGCAACAATAGAAGAGTAGAGCAAAGGTGCGCTGCAACTGGAAAAAGTCCTGAAGAAACAAATATCGCGGGCAAACTCCAAAAATAAAACTGAGGATGTTTAGTATATAAACTCACAAGGAGATGAACATGACAAACGCACCAACGCGTTTCATCCCGTGGGACTTTATCAAGGTGTATTATACAAAACATACCTTCTCCTAGATATAGCTACCATTTCGCGCCAAAAGTCCGTAGGGCCGCAACGCGCATGCGCACCAGTGACGCGTCGCACCACTGTGACATCACATCATGTCCAACCACTTCTCTCGGGATAAGTGTGAGATCACAGGTCTTACAGGGGCAGGATAAGTGTGAGATCACAGGTCTGTTACAGGGGCAGGATAAGTGTGAGATCACAGGTCTGTTACAGGGGCAGGATAAGTGTGAGGTCACAGGTGGGTTACAGGGGCAGGATAAGTGTGAGATATAACTCTCATATTGTTATTTACGGGGCTCTTTTCCTCTCCTGTCTTCTCTTTGTTACTTTAATGAAACACCTACACAGGGTCTTGATGGGAGTAACGCCGCCTTAGGGTGAGAGGCCTAACGCCTTGTTATTTGCAGCTAACTTCACATGGCGTGACGCATATGCTAATGACGTCACTAACGGCCATTGGTTTTGCATATGATTTGCTTTGTGGATACGCGTTAAACTCTGGGAATTTACCTATTTGGCCTTCTGGCCACGCTAGTAGCCCATTTAACAGAGATCTGTGGATATAACCATACAGTTTTTAGGCCTTCTGAGAAATATTTAGTGAAATACTCCATGGTACGCACTTTACAGGTGACACCAGTAGCGATATTTCTCACGTTTCCAGGATTTTTTAATATGTGATAGAATCAATAATTCAAGATTTTATTTGACGCGGACATTTTACGATGAATGGATCAAAAGGTCTCTGTTCCTCTGCGTATAAATACCCTTTCATTTTCATTAGCTGGTCACGTTGGCTTAACTGGCTTGTAACTCGTTGGGTGTCCCAAGACGTAAGCCAGCATGCCATGGGCTTTGGCACTCCCGGGGCGCCATGATGCCGTCCTGCCCGCAGAGCACTCGTTTCCCCAGGGGAGATCGCGTCCCGCGTTGCTATGGCGTTAGTGTGGCGTAGTGATGGAAGACTCCTTGTCCGTTTCCCGGAGTACGGAGGCCCTATATCCTGATCGCCATTTTCCGACGGGGCCGTAGCACTCTGCGGCCGCAGTGTCTCTGGCGCCCAATGGAAAATAAGACTACAGTCCTGGGCCTACGGTTAGTAGTGTTCAGTTTGGCCGTTTTTATTTGACTTCAGGTAATTCCACTATTGTTAGAAGATTGTTTTTTTTTTTCAAAAACAGGATCTCATTGGGATTTTGCAGCGGCCATGTTTAAGCAGTCTTCTGGTGCTGGCGACACCTCACAGGGACGTGACTTGGCTGTAGGGAGTTCTCCCGTTGGCGGAGACAGCGGATTATGGCAGAACTCTACTCAGTAGATATGTTTTGGCTCCTTCCATAACTTGGTGCCTCACTCTGCGCCCACTTCACTAAAAAAACTAATTGCATCATACAACGGACTTTGTACCTTCAGCTATGGAATAGCAGCATCACTTTGTGACACCTACATCAATAGGCGTGTGGTTTAAATAATACTCTGCTCTGCTCTGACTATTCACAACTTAATCTGAACACCAAGACTTGTTATAAAAACAAAGCTAACCTGGTAATCCAATCTTGCTCATTGGAAGGCAGAACGGATTCAAAATGCTTCAAATTGGACCAAAACTGACTTAGTGACGGTGAAATGTAATGGGTTAA
The DNA here is from genome assembly GCF_040206685.1 of Ascaphus truei. Lineage (NCBI taxonomy): Eukaryota > Metazoa > Chordata > Amphibia > Anura > Ascaphidae > Ascaphus > Ascaphus truei. The sequence continues at coordinate 28,601,444 of NC_134503.1, forward strand.
ATGCAAGTGATTGGCTCCTATTGTGCTAAATGCAATATATGTTTTACAACATGTATTGTTTTCATGGTAACCTTATACTCAGAGGATTTTATTGCGAGACACATTTGTTGCGTTACCTCTGGACCGGGCAAAGTTCTGCACCCCCTGTCTTCTTTTCTGGAGGTTATTATCGAGCCGTCCTCAACAAAAATACAAATATAATAAACAGCAACTAAGATCGGGAGTCACACATTGCAAAGGAAATCTGGAACTTTCAGTTGAGTGAATGCTATTCAAATGTATTGTATTGTATGTCTTTATTTATATAGCGCCATTAATGTACACTGCGCTTCACAGCAGTAATACACGTGGTAATCAAATAAATAACAAATAATACATATAACAGATCATGGGAATAAGTGCTTTAGACATAAAAGTAACATTAAGGAAGAGGAGTCCCTGCTTCGAAGAGCTTACAATCTAATTGGTAGGTAGGAGAAGGTACTGCTGCGGCCGAGTTTATTTGAGCATTTGCCCGTTCTTGGCCGCAGCAGTATCCTGGCGTGCGCCGGAGGGTGCCGGGCGCGCGCCGAAGCAGCGGAAGAGCGCCCTCCGATCGGGGCGCTCTCCCTCCCGCTGCCGGGTCCGCCGGGTCCCCCGGAACCCCCTGCCGCCGTCCCCCACATCGCGGGACACCAGGGCTCCATCGGGGAGCCCTGGACGCGCGTGCAGGGGGCGCAGGCTCCCGATGACGCGTGACCGCGCGTCATCGCACGCCGAGGGAGTGCGGCTAGCATGCCGGGGCATCCCCCAGCTTGCGGAGCTAGCCGCACTCAAATAAAATGTGCCGCCTTTGTACAGAGACAGTAGGAGGGAGTTCTGGTAAGTGCGTCTGCAGGGGGCCAAGCTTTATGTATCGTGTGTTCAGAATATCCACAGTGCTATTCATATGCTTCTTTAAGCAAGTGTCTTAAGGTGGGTCTTAAAGGTGGATAGAGAGGGTGCTAGTCAGGTATTGAGGGGAAGGGCATTCAAAATGTTCATAAAGCTAAAGGACTGAAGGAGACACTTGATGGTAAGAACACTGCCTTTGTAGTGGGTGAACATGGAACCAAACCCTTTTTTTAAAAAATCAGCACTCCTGGTTGAATTTGTTTGGTGTGTGTTTTTTTTATAAGGTTTGTAGCTGAGATCCACGCTCATCTCATCAATCAGCAGTTATTAACATACCAGTTTATTTTGAATTTGGAAATGTTCCCAAATCCTAGAATTTCATTCATTATAAATGATATTGCCTTTTTGGAATTTGAAATAAAAACAGCATATTGTCTGCAAAAGCAGCTACTGTACTGCATATTATATATATATATATATATATATATATATATATATATATATATATATATATATAGCAACTGTAAATATTCCTGTATATTCAAAATATTTACAGTTGCTTTATGCTTTACTGTGGAGGGTTTTAGTCACTTTTTTTACCCACCATAACCTTAATAGTCGTGTATATATATATATATATATATATATATATATATATATATATATATATATATATACTTAGTTAAGTTATGGTGGGTAAAAAAAAAGTGATAAAACCCCTTCACAGCTGTGAAATGCAGCAAGCTTAAGCTTATAAGGGACCATGTTAAGTGGTTTTGAAGCAAAAGGTGGCTCATTTGCATGTCATTTCCCAGAATCCCTTGCTGCAGTGGAAGCGCTATATGCTGGGCGATAATGGGGAAAGACAGGGTTGCAGACCTGCCTAAGACATACAAATGAGCATACAGTAATATTTCTATTTGATATATATATATATATATATATATATATATATATATATATATATCAAATAGAAATATTTATATATATATATATATATATATATATATTTAGATGTCTCAGTAACGGGTCTAAAGCTAGATTGAAGAGAAGTGAGAATAGTGAGCATCCCTGTCTGGTTCCTTTGCCCAGAAAGAATCAGTCCGCATTAAGTTGCCCTAACTATATAACCTGACATTGGCGCTAGATTGACTTAAAAAAAAGATAGCATTGGATCTCCAAAATGCAGCCATTTAAATAGCCCAAATAGATGCTGCCAAGTAATTTTGTCTACTTCAACACATCATCTTTCATCAAATGCAATAGCTGATGTAATGCTTGTTACCGAGCGTCTGTTTGGAATGAAACCGGGTTGTTCTTTTACAATGAAATGATGTCATATTTTCTGCTAGTAAATATTGTAGTTATTATTGTGAAGTCGTGATTGGGTTCACGAGATGATTTGTGTCCTTTGCGGAGCAGCGCATTCTGGTTTGGTTAGGATTATAATTCCGGCCAAATGAAAGTTGCTGGGAATTTCCTGCTTGCTAACTATATAATGACGGGGTATATAGTGTTTCCAATGATGAAGTCATCTATGAATTGAGGATGAGTATTCAGCCAAAGATACTGACATTATATGAGTTAAACTCTTGTAGGCTTCAGCGGGGATTGTATCTTTAAATTCCCTCCCTCAAATAACATTGGCATGTTCTCAATCTAGCAAAAGGACACACGAAGGCAAGTATGGGGGTAGATGTTCACTAATATATACAGCTCAACCCCGTTATAGCGCGATCCGCTACAACGCGAATCCGCTTATAACGCGATGGAAGCGTGGCTCCCAATTTTCATATTTATTAATGCTTTACAACACGGTTGTTGGTATCTTAAATACTTTATTGTACAATGCATACAATTGTACATTATTTCTAACGCGATCCGCTTATAACGCGATGTGAGTCTTTGGATCCCAAGCACAGCGTTATAAGGGGGGTTGAGCTGTATTAAGTATTTTCAATGGAGTACCAACTCCGTTTCTTTCTGTGTAATCTTCTGAGTTGTTTTGGTAAAAGCGTTACTGTGAATAGACCCATAGACCCAATAACGTCAACGGTCGATGAACTTCCATTCTTGTCCAGGACTTCCAGCATGGCCGGATATAGCAAAGCAGATTTGTAGCGTCACAGGTGTTGGGGGAGGCGGGGTGGGGATTCCCCTATCCTTGGTGCTGTCGGCACAGTGAAATATTGGAAGATCAACAGCTTGTGTCCTTTATGTTGTAGGTCTGATGCTTCATGTCATTTTAAACTTACATCAGGGGTTCTAGTGCTCAAGACCCCCCAACAGGTCAGGTTTTAAGGATATCCCAGCTTCAGTCTTTAACTGAGCCACAGATTGAGCTCCCTATGCTGAAGCTGGGATATCCTTAACACCTCACCTGTTGGGGGGTCTTAAGGACTAGAGTTGAGAACCCCCTTTTCTCTCTCTCTCTCTCTCTCTCATTCCCCCCTCTCTTTCTTCCCCCACGTCTCTCCCCCCTTTTTAACCCCCCCCCTCTCTCCACTCTCTCTCTCCTCTCTCTGTCTCTCTGTCTGACGCTCTCTCTTCCCCCCATTCTCTCTCTCTTCCCCCCTGTCTCACTCCACTCTCTCTTACCCCCCTCCTCTTCCCCCCTCACTCTCTCTCTTCCCCTCTCTCTCTTCCCCCCTCCCTCACTCCACTCTCTCTCTTACCCCCTCTCCCCCCCCCCCTCTCTCTTCCCCTTCTCTCTTTCTCCACCCCCTTTCTCCGCACCTTCAGTTTATCCTGGGACAGAAGCCTTCTGCTGGCGGCCCTGCCAGTTGGAGGGTTGCTGTAACTTAGCCATTTTCTACCTTGTGATTTATCTAGAACAAAGCTCAGTTACCCAAAGGGGCTGAACCGGAAAATAAATTAGGAGATAAGGGGCCACAAGACGCCGTGACAAACACCTAGGCACAGGCACAGACAGCACAGGCACAGGGACAGGCACAGGCACAGACAGCACAGGCACAGGCACAGGCACAGACGGCACAGGCAGCACAGGCACAGGCACAGGCACAGACGGCACAGGCACAGGCACAGACAGCACAGGCACAGACAGCACAGGCAGCACAGGCACAGGCACAGGCAGCACAGGCACAGGCACAGACAGCACAGGCAGCACAGACGGCACAGGCAGCACAGGCACAGGCACAGGCACAGGCAGCACAGACAGCACAGGCACAGGCACAGACGGCACAGGGACAGGCACAGGCACAGACGGCACAGGCACAGGCAGCACAGGCAGCACAGGCACAGGCACAGACGGCACAGGCACAGGCACAGACGGCACAGACAGCACAGACAGCACAGGGACAGGCACAGACAGCACAGGCACAGGCATAGGCACAGACAGCACAGGCAGCACAGACAGCACAGACACAGGCACAGGCAGCACAGGCAGCATAGGGCTTCTGCACCATAAAATGAGTGACACAAAGTAAAAAGAATTACATTTGTAAGTACAGTAAGGGCATACTGAGTTCCGGCAATTTCCCCAAAATTCCATTTTATATATACTGTATAGAGATTAACAGCTACTGTATCACAGTAAAGATTCAAGTTACTGGCAGTTAATGCCAACCGAGCTCCAATAGCTGCTATCAAAGCATGATGAAGCAGGCACAGGATGAAGCCAGCTTGTATATAACCACATCCTGAGCTGCTGTGCTGCTATAATGGTTTATATACTGTATTAGTTTAGTCTGAGGTGCTTTATTGTGTGCAAAGAAAGTGTGAGCAAGGGCTATAATGTCTATTTATCAAGACAATTTTGGAGCAAAACAGAGGCATTTCCATCCTGCACCCATATTCAAAATATTTTGCTCCAATTTCCCCCCTCTGCCCCAGCCTGCACCTTGGGGAGAGTCAGTAGGAGGAGTTGGGGGAGTTACATGGTGCACAGATTATAATGAGATGTATCACATTCTGCGTCTCTGCCCCAGCATGCACCTTGGGGAGAGTCAGTAGGAGGAGTTGGGGGAGTTACATGGAGCACAGATTATAATGAGATGTAGCACATTCTGCGTCTCTGCCCCAGCTTGCACCTTGGGGAGTCAGTAGGAAGAGTTGGGGGAGTTACATGGGGCACAGATTATAATGAGATGTATCACATTCTGCGTCTCTGTCCCAGCTTGCACCTTGGGGAGTCAGTAGGAAGAGTTGGGGGGAGTTACATGGTGCACAGATTATAATGAGATGTATCACATTCTGCGTCTCTGCCCCAGTTTGCACCTTGGGGAGAGTCAGTAGGAGGAGTTGGGGGGAGTTACATGGTGCACAGATTATAATGAGATGTATCACATTCTGCGTCTCTGTCCCAGTTTGCACCTTGGGGAGAGTCAGTAGGAGGAGTTGGGGGAGTTACATGGTGCACAGATTATAATGAGATGTATCACATTCTGCGTCTCTGTCCCAGTTTGCACCGTGGGGAGAGTCAGTGGGAGGAGTTGGGGGGGTTACATGGTGCACAGATTATAATGAGATGTATCACATTCTGCGTCTCTGTCCCAGCTTGCACCTTGGGGAGTCAGTAGGAAGAGTTGGGGGGAGTTACATGGTGCACAGATTATAATGAGATGTATCACATTCTGCGTCTCTGCCCCAGCTTGCACCTTGGGGAGAGTCAGTAGGAGGAGTTGGGGGGAGTTACATGGTGCACAGATTATAATGAGATGTATCACATTCTGCGTCTCTGCCCCAGCTTGCACCTTGGAGAGAGTCAGTAGGAGGAGTTGGGGGGAGTTACATGGTGCACAGATTATAATGAGATGTATCACATTCTGCGTCTCTGTCCCAGTTTGCACCGTGGGGAGTCAGTAGGAAGAGTTGGGGGGAGTTACATGGTGCACAGATTATAATGAGATGTATCACATTCTGCGTCTCTGCCCCAGCTTGCACCGTGGGGAGAGTCAGTGGGAGGAGTTGGGGGGGTTACATGGTGCACAGATTATAATGAGATGTATCACATTCTGCGTCTCTGCCCCAGCTTGCACCTTGGGGAGAGTCAGTAGGAGGAGTTGGGGGGAGTTACATGGTGCACAGATTATAATGAGATGTATCACATTCTGCGTCTCTGCCCCAGCTTGCACCGTGGGGAGAGTCAGTGGGAGGAGTTGGAGGGGTTACATGGTGCACAGATTATAATGAGATGTATCACATTCTGCGTCTCTGCCCCAGCTTGCACCTTGGGGAGAGTCAGTAGGAAGAGTTGGGGGAGTTACATGGTGCACAGATTATAATGAGATGTATCACATTCTGCGTCTCTGTCCCAGCTTGCACCTTGGGGAGTCAGTAGGAAGAGTTGGGGGGAGTTACATGGTGCACAGATTATAATGAGATGTATCACATTCTGCGTCTCTGCCCCAGCTTGCACCGTGGGGAGAGTCAGTGGGAGGAGTTGGGGGGGTTACATGGTGCACAGATTATAATGAGATGTATCACATTCTGCGTCTCTGCCCCAGCTTGCACCTTGGGGAGAGTCAGTAGGAGGAGTTGGGGGGAGTTACATGGTGCACAGATTATAATGAGATGTATCACATTCTGGGCGTGTATATTACGGGAAGAATATTGACAAATATATTTAACAAATATAACGAAATGACCTGGGATTGGTTTTATTGGTGCAGTTTGTATGTTTCCGTACTTTTATTTTTGGGGTGAATTCCTATTTATTTTGTATTTGTTGTGAACCCCTTAAAAATCTCACCTACAAAACATATTACATGTACTGTGAGTAGTGATTTGAGCATTTTTATCTTAAAAGAAGGACAAGCAGATATACTGTATGATAACTACACCACATTCAACATAAATGAGCAAATGCTATGTATGCTTTGTATTGCTTCCATAGCAACATGACGTCACATGACCTCGCTGCGTTGCCATGGCGACGCTGGAAGGAAGCCGCCGGAGCCAAGGTAAGAAAAGACTTACAGAGGCCCTGCAGCTCCCCCGGCACTTAATTTAAGTGCCTTTGGGAAGCGCGGGAGGCCTCTGTAAACCCAGCGCCCCCCCGCAGGCAGTCTCGCCCCCCCCTGGGGGTCGCGCCCCCCTGTTTGCGCACCGCTGCATTTAGGAACGACCTCTCTCGGAGAGCTGTTTGTCCTTTGGTTTTTGCAACATCATTGCTTCCAAAATGAAACTTACCGATGCAGCACAATGTAGGCCGCATCCATGGGGTGCGCATGAGAACGCTCGTGGCGTCACGCGTGCCTGTAGCTGCAGCTATTTGTGACCCAGGGGTAGACGCGGCCAGGAGGCGTGTCTGAGGCGTGGCCGTGACATCACGGAGCTGGTTTGCCCTCATTGGGTGAACCGCTCACGTCCCCCGGCCGTCGCGCGACATAAACAAATGTATTTGTCTCCTCATGGATCACGAGGGCCAGCGCTTCTCGTCGTGCACGCGGTCACGCGCTCTACGGATGGCATTTTGATGGCGCTGCTCGCCCTTTCGCCGTGTGATCGCGCTCACCATGGACGCGGCATTACTGTCCGCGGAGAGAAATGCAGAAACCTGCGGTCACAAGGACAGCAAGGTGTTTGTCCCGTTAGGATTAACGTGGTGGGGTCCATGCTGTTGAATGGGACCCCCAGCGCGTTTATCCTTCGCTTGATGGGGGAGAGAATACCGGAACTCGCTTTTCAGACGAGCTGCGCAGCTGTCTCTCCGCTTGCAGCCGTATCCCTGTCTCCGTGTGGAGCTGTGTCCCTTCAGCGCTGGTAAATACAGCCCTGTATCTTAGCAGCGCTGCGGAGACACAGATTCAGGCAGAGATACAGGGACACGGCTCCAGGCAGATAGATAGGGACACGGTTCCAGGCAGAGAGACGGGGACACGGCTCCAGGCAGAGAGACGGGGACACAGCTGCAGGCAGAGAGACGGGGACACAGCTGCAGGCAGAGAGACGGGGACATGGCTGCAGGCAGAGAGATAGGGACACGGTTCCAGGCAGAGAGACGGGGACACGGCTGCAGGCAGAGAGACGGGGACATGGCTGCAGGCAGAGTGATGGGGACACGGCTGCAGGCAGAGAGACGGGGACACGGCTGCAGGCAGAGAGACGGGGACAAGGCTGCAGGCAGAGAGATAGGGACACGGTTCCAGGCAGAGAGACGGGGACACGGCTGCAGGCAGAGAGACGGGGACATGGCTGCAGGCAGAGAGATAGGGACACGGTTCCAGGCAGAGAGACAGGGACACGGTTCCAGGCAGAGAGACAGGGACACGGTTCCAGGCAGAGAGACGGGGACACGGCTGCAGGCAGAGAGACGGGGACACGGCTGCAGGCAGAGAGACGGGGACACGGCTCCAGGCAGAGTGACGGGGACACGGCTGCAGGCAGAGAGACGGGGACACGGCTGCAGGCAGAGAGACGGGGAAACGGCTGCAGGCAGAGAGACAGGGACACGGTTCCAGGCAGAGAGACGGGGACACGGCTGCAGGCAGAGAGACGGGGACACGGTTCCAGGCAGAGAGACGGGGACACGGTTCCAGGCAGAGAGACGGGGACACGGCTGCAGGCAGAGAGACAGGGACACGGCTCCAGGCAGAGAGATAGGGACACGGTTCCAGGCAGAGAGACGGGGACACGGCTGCAGGCAGAGAGATGGGACACGGTTCCAGGCAGAGAGATGGGGACACGGCTCCAGGCAGAGAGATAGGGACACGGCTGCAGGCAGAGAGATAGGGACACGGTTCCAGGCAGAGAGATGGGGACACGGCTCCAGGCAGAGAGATAGGGACACGGTTCCAGGCAGAGAGACGGGGACACGGCTGCAGGCAGAGAGATAGGGACACGGCTCCAGGCAGATAGACGGGGACACGGCTGCAGGCAGATAGATGGGGACACGGTTCCAGGCAGAGAGATGGGGACACGTCTGCAGGCAGAGAGACGGGGACACGTCTGCAGGCAGAGAGACGGGGACACGTCTGCAGGCAGAGAGACGGGGACACGTCTGCAGGCAGAGAGACGGGGACACGGCTGCAGGCAGAAAGACGGGGACAAGGCTGCAGGCAGAGAGACGGGGACACGGCTGCAGGCAGAGAGACGGGGACACGGCTGCAGGCAGAGAGACGGGGACACGGCTGCAGGCAGAGAGACAGGGACACGGTTCCAGGCAGAGAGACAGGGACACGGTTCCAGGCAGAGAGACGGGACACGGTTCCAGGCAGAGAGACGGGGACACGGCTGCAGGCAGAGAGACGGGGACACGGTTCCAGGCAGAGAGACAGGGACACAGTTCCAGGCAGAGAGATGGGATACGGTTCCAGGCAGAGAGACGGGGACACGGCTCCAGGCAGAGAGACGGGGACACGGTTCCAGGCAGAGAGATGGGACACGGTTCCAGGCAGAGAGACAAGGACACGGTTCCAGGCAGAGAGACAGGGACACGGTTCCAGGCAGAGAGACGTGGACACGGTTCCAGGCAGAGAGACAGGGACACGGTTCCAGGCAGAGAGATAGGGGCACGGCTCCAGGCAGAGAGACGGGGACACGGTTCCAGGCAGAGAGACAGGGACACGGTTCCAGGCAGAGAGATGGGACACGGTTCCAGGCAGAGAGACAAGGACACGGTTCCAGGCAGAGATACAGGGACACGGTTCCAGGCAGAGAGATAGGGGCACGGCTCCAGGCAGAGAGACAGGGACACGGTTCCAGGCAGAGAGATAGGGGCACGGCTCCAGGCAGAGAGACGGGGACACGGTTCCAGGCAGAGAGACAGGGACACGGTTCCAGGCAGAGAGATGGGACACGGTTCCAGGCAGAGAGACAAGGACACGGTTCCAGGCAGAGATACAGGGACACGGTTCCAGGCAGTGAGACAGGGGCACGGTTCTAGGCAGAGAGACGGGGACACGTCTGCAGGCAGAGAGACGGGGACACGTCTGCAGGTAGAGAGACAGGGACACGTCTGCAGGTAGAGAGACGGGGACACGGCTGCAGGCAGAGAGACGGGGACACGTCTGCAGGCAGAGAGACGGGCACACGGCTGCAGACAGAGAGACGGGGACACGTCTGCAGGCAGAGAGACTGGGACACGTCTGCAGGCAGAGAGACGGGGACACGTCTGCAGGCAGAGAGACGGGGACACGGCTGCAGGCAGAGAGACGGGGACACGGCTGCAGGCAGAGAGACGGGGACACGGTTCCAGGCAGAGAGACAGGGACACGGTTCCAGGCAGAGAGACGGGACACGGTTCCAGGCAAAGAGACGGGGACACGGCTGCAGGCAGAGAGACGGGGACACGGTTCCAGGCAGAGAGACGGGGACACGGTTCCAGGAAGAGAGACGGAGACACGGCTGCAGGTAGAGAGACGGGGACACGGCTCCAGGCAGAGAGACGGGGACACGGTTCCAGGCAGAGAGATGGGACACGGTTCCAGGCAGAGAGACAAGGACACGGTTCCAGGCAGAGAGATGGGACACGGTTCCAGGCAGAGAGACAGGGACACGGTTCCAGGCAGAGAGATAGGGGCACGGCTCCAGGCAGAGAGACGGGGACACGGTTCCAGGCAGAGAGACAGGGACATGGTTCCAGGCAGAGAGATGGGACACGGTTCCAGGCAGAGAGACAAGGACACGGTTCCAGGCAGAGATACAGGGACACGGTTCCAGGCAGTGAGACAGGGGCACGGTTCTAGGCAGAGAGACGGGGACACGGTTCCAGGCAGAGAGACAGGGGCACGGTTCCAGGCAGAGAGACAGGGGCACGGTTCCAGGCAGAGAGACGGGACACGGTTCTAGGCAGAGAGACGGGGACACGGTTCCAGGCAGAGAGACAGGGACACGGTTCCATGCAGAGAGTCGGGACACGGTTCCAGGCAGAGAGATGGGACACGGTTCCAGGCAGAGAGACAGGGACACGGTTCCAGGCAGAGAGATAGGGGCACGGCTCCAGGCAGAGAGACGGGGACACGGTTCCAGGCAGAGAGACAGGGACACGGTTCCAGGCAGAGAGACGGGACACGGTTCCAGGCAGAAAGACAGGGACACGGTTCCAGGCAGAGAGACAGGGACACGGTTCCAGGCAGAGAGACAGGGACACGGTTCCAGGCAGAGAGACAGGGACACGGTTCCAGGCAGAGAGACATGGACACGGTTCCAGGCAGAGAGACAGGGACACGGTTCCAGGCAGAGAGACATGGACACGGTTCCAGGCAGAGACACGGGACACGGTTCCAGGCAGAGAGACGGGGACACGGCTGCATATGGCTGCGCAGCTCTTCTGGAAGGTGAGACCGGTATTCGTTCCCCCTGCAGATGGCCTTAAAGAATGAATGGTGCAGGGTCCCATTTAGAAGCATGGAACCTCGAAGTGTTACGTCTCCCGGGCACTGTCCTCGGGACCGTGAGAGCGGCAGCCACACCGGAGCCACGTGTACCGCGGCCACGAGGACAGGAAGTCTTGCTACGTCTGTAAATATATTTCAATTTGTGTTTACAGAGTTGTGTTGCGTATAAACGCCAGAAGTAGCATTATTATGACAATAATAAATATACAGGACATCGCTATTTCTACATGTTTATTCTGGCGATTGAAATGTGTTTCCTGCTTTATTTCCCAGGATATACTGAGAAATATATATGTGTCAGTGAGTCAGTTCTGCTAAATTCTCCATATTATAACAGTAAGAATGATGGTGTTAATTATGTCTATTTATCAAACCGTTGGTTATTTTACATACAAATAATTGTATGATTTTGTCTCTACTTCAGTGAAGCTGCCGCCAAGTCACGGGAATGAGCCCAAATGTATGAATTGAATTATCTCTGTGTTATGTTCCCCGAGTTTAGCCATACTCGCTACTTAAAGTTTCTCCGGCTCTGACCCGCAGTTATTTTATCTCTGGGAACCCTCTGGTTCTAGAGCTGTGTTTCTCAACCGGGGTTCCGTGGCCCTGTGCTGGGGTTCTGTGAGAGAATGGAAGGTTCCGTGGCCCTGCGCTGGGGTTCTGTGAGAGAATGGAAGGTTCCACGGCCCTGCGCTGGGGTTCTGTGAGAGAATGGAAGGTTCCGCGGCCCTGCCCTGAGGTTCCGTGAGAGGATGAGACAGTTCTGTGGCCAAGCCGTTCTGTGAGAGGAGGATAAGGTTCTGCGGCCCTGCCCTGGGGTTCTGTAAGAGGAGGATAAGGTTCTGCGGCCCTGCCCTGGGGTTCTGTGAGAGGAGGATAAGGTTCCTTGGCTCTGCACTGGGGTTCTGTGAGAGGCAGATAAGGTTCCGTGGCCCTGCCCTGGGGTTCTGTGAGAGGAGGATAAGGTTCCGCGGCCCTGCACTGGGGTTCTGTCAGAGAATTATAAGGTTCTGCGGCCCTGCTCTGGGGTTCTGTGAGAGGAGGATAAGGTTCCGCGGCCCTGCACTGGGGTTCTGTGAGAGGAGGATAAGGTTCCGTGGCTCTGCACTGGGGTTCTGTGAGAGGAGGATAAGGTTCCGCGGCCCTGCTCTGGGGTTCTGTGAGAGGAGGATAAGGTTCCGCGGCTCTGCACTGGGGTTCTGTGAGAGGAGAATAAGGTTCCGCGGCTCTGCACTGGGGTTCTGTGAGAGGAGGATAAGGTTCCGCGGCCCTGCACTGGGGTTCTGTGAGAGGAGGATAAGGTTCCGCGGCCCTGCACTGGGGTTCTCTGAGAGGAGGATAAGGTTCCGCGGCCCTGCACTGGGGTTCTGTGAGAGGAGGATAAGGCTCTGTGGCCCTGCACTGGGGTTCTGTGAGAGGAGGATAAGGTTCCGCGGCTCTGCACTGGGGTTCTGTGAGAGGAGGATAAGGTTCCGCGGCCCTGCACTGGGGTTCTGTGATAGGATAAGGTTCCGCGGCCCTGCCCTGGAGTTCTGTGAGAGGAGGATAAGGTTCCGCGGCTCTGCACTGGGGTTCTGTGAGAGGAGGATAAGGTTCCGTGGCCCTGCACTGGGGTTCTGTGATAGGATAAGGTTCCGCTGCCCTGCCCTGGGGTTCTGTGAGAGGAGGATAAGGTTCCGCGGCCCTGCCCTGGGGTTCTGTGAGAAGAGGATAAGGTTCCGCGGCCCTGCACTGGGGTTCTGTGAGAGGTTCAAAAGGGGCTGCGGGATTCCCCTGTGCAGGGAGAGGGCAGGGCTGTTGCTAGGGTGCTGGGCAGTTTCCTACATCCTGATGGGCTGCTGGTGGGTAATGCAGCCAATCAGGAAGAGGTGTTAGGAGCCTGGGGGTGGGGCCAAGGAGAGGAGGAAACAGCATGGACTGGAGAGGTGAGGCTGTGTGTCTGTCCTGTGTGTGTTTGTTCTGTCCTGTTGTGTGTGTGTGTGTTTTATGTGACTGTCTCTGTCCTGTGACTTCTGTCACTGGCTGTCTCTGTCCTGTCACTGACTGTCTCTGTCTGTCCTGTGACTTCTGTCACTGACTGTCACTGCCCTGTGTCTCCTGTCCCTGATTGTCTCTGTCCTGTGTCTCCTGTCACTGACTGTCTCTGTCCTGTGTCTCCTGTCCCTGATTGTCTCTGTCCTGTGTCTCCTGTCACTGACTGTCTCTGTCCTGTGTCTCCTGTCACTGACTGTCTCTGTCCCGTGTCTCCTGTCACTGACTGTCTCTGTCCCGTGTCTCCTGTCACTGACTATCTCTGTCCCGTGTCACCTGTCACTGACTGTCTCTCTCTGTCCTGTAGAAACAAAATACAAGGTGAGTGCAAAAAATCTTGTATTTTGTTTCTTCCTGTCTTGGGGATCCTGGAGAGATTCCTTGAGGTTTGCGCAGCAGACAGCGCAGTACTGCTCTGATCCTGTTGGATTACGGTAGTGTTGTCTACGCTTATCTATTTATTCTACTTATTCTGTCACGAGAGAGCGCCTTAGTTTATCTTTGTCACAATCTCTCTGTCCTGTGACTTCTGTCACTGACTGTCTCTGTCTGTCCTGTGCCTCCTGTCACTGACTGTCTCTGTCCCGTGTCTCCTGTCACTGACTGTCTCTGTCCTGTGTCTCCTGTCACTGACAGTCTCTGTCTGTCCTGTGTCTCCTGTCACTGACTGTCTCTGTCCCGTGTCTCCTGTCACTGACTGTCTCTCTCTGTGTCTCCTGTCACTGACTGTCTCTCTCTGTGTCTCCTGTCACTGACTGTCTCTCTCTGTGTCTCCTGTCACTGACTGTCTCTCTCTGTGACTCCTGTCACTGACTGTCTCTGTCCTGTGTCTCCTGTCACTGACTGTCTCTGTCCTGTGTCTCCTGTCACTGACTGTCTCTGTCCTGTGTCTCCTGTCACTGACAGTCTCTGTCTGTCCTGTGTCTCCTGTCACTTACTGTCTCTGTCCCGTGTCTCCTGTCACTGACTGTCTCTCTCTGTGTCTCCTGTCACTGACTGTCTCTCTCTCTGTGTCTCCTGTCACTGACTGTCTCTCTCTGTGACTCCTGTCACTGACTGTCTCTGTCCCATGTCTCCTGTCACTGACTGTCTCTGTCCTGTGTCTCCTGTCACTGACTGTCTCTGTCCTGTGTCTCCTGTCACTGACTGTCTCTGTCTGTCCTGTGTCTCCTGTCACTGACTGTCTCTCTCTGTGTCTCCTGTCACTGACTGTCTCTGTCCTGTGTCTCCTGTCACTGACTGTCTCTGTCTGTGTCTCCTGTCACTGACTGTCTCTCTCTGTGTCTCCTGTCACTGACTGTCTCTGTCCTGTGTCTCCTGTCACTGACTGTCTCTGTCCCGTGTCTCATGTCACTGACTGTCTCTGTCCCGTGTCACCTGTCAGTGACTGTCTCTGTCCTGTGTCTCCTGTCACTGACTGTCTCTGTCTGTCCTGTGTCTCCTGTCACTGACTGTCTCTCTCTGTGTCTCCTGTCACTGACTGTCTCTCTCTGTGACTCCTGTCACTGACTGTCTCTGTCCTGTGTCTCCTGTCACTGACTGTCTCTGTCCCGTGTCTCCTGTCACTGACTGTCTCTGTCCCGTGTCACCTGTCAGTGACTGTCTCTGTCCTGTGTCTCCTGTCACTGACTGTCTCTGTCTGTCCTGTGTCTCCTGTCACTGACTGTCTCTCTCTGTGTCTCCTGTCACTGACTGTCTCTCTCTGTGACTCCTGTCACTGACTGTCTCTGTCCTGTGTCTCCTGTCACTGACTGTCTCTGTCCCGTGTCTCCTGTCACTGACTGTCTCTGTCCCGTGTCACCTGTCAGTGACTGTCCTGTTGTGGGGGTGCCTCGGTTACTGAGCACTGTGATTAGGGGGGGCCGAGAGATAACCGGTTGGGGACCCTTGTTCTAGAGATAATTACTGGGGAACGTCCCATCCCTAATGTCCCCTCCAGTGGAACCAAGATGGCGTTTAAATCTCCTGTGCTATGTGGGCCAATAGGAAGCCTCAATGTCTTCCGCCGTGTCTTCCTGTTGGCCGGTGTGACGCTGGCATTTAAACAATCCGGCAGTGACCCGGGTGACACCTTTCCAGGTCGGCATCTCGAGAATTGTGGGGTTCCAAAGAGATGAAAGGAAGGTCGTTCAGCTCCCGAGACCCCCGCTTCACAAAAAGGGACCACAGGGAGTGGCACCTTTAATGTAGCAAGTGGAATTAAAAATGGCCACGCTGAAAGGAGCGCGCGCCACGTTTCTCTGCAGGCCATGTAAACGCCTGTTACAGTCTGCAGGTTAAACAATGCACAGTGTGTAGAGCAGGCGACGGGAAGCACACGGGGACACGCGCATGTACCATGCAGAGTATTTTGCTTTCACGTTTAAAACCACGTTAGAGACAAACACTAAATGCTGTGATACCTGGCAGAAGGAATAGGGCTGGGGTAGCCAACTCCAGTCCTCAACAGCCACCAACAGGTCAAGTTTTCAGGATATCCCTGCTTCAGCACTGGTGGCTCAATGATTGAGCCACCTGTGCTGAAGCAGGGATATCCTGAAATCTTGACCTGTTGGTGGCCCTTGAGGATTGGAGTTGGCCAGTCAATGATTGAGCCACCTGTGCTAAAGCAGGGATATCTTTAAAAACTGAACTCTTGGTGGCCCTTGAGGATTGGAGTTGGCTTGTCAATGACTGAGCCACTGATTGAGCCACCTGTGCTGAAGCAGGGATTTCATGGAAACCTGAACTGTTGGTAGCTCTTGAGGACTGGAGTTGCCCTCCCCTTCCCCCCCCCCCCCTGGAATTAGGGCAATACCATTACGAATTCCTTGGTTTGGGCAATAACCGTAAGACTGGAAGTTTGAGTCTCTGGCCCACCAAATTCAGAAGAGCAAAGACCACTGAGAGGACCTTATCCCCTCGGTACGAATGTCCAAAACCGTGGCACCATAATACCAACGGGCCTTATCCATAACACTTTGCACACAGAGAGGGAGACACGTGACACGGTGACACGGTGACACGGCATTACCTGGGTTCCTGTGTGGCGCGGCAATCTCTCTCTCTTCTGAACAGAAGCCCTGGAAGGAGAGATCAGATAACCACTTGTTAAACAGGCCAGGCTTGGCATGTCCCGATGTGGCTCATGTGTAGCTGTAGTGCACTTTTAATATCATTCCAATAGCATCATCTGTTTTACATCCCCTATAGCAGCAATACTTCATCCCACTCCCGGTCCCTTTTTTCTTCCTCTTCTGTTTTATATGTAAGCGTGTGACAATCTATCATTCCACATTCTTACCTAAGCTGGCAATCGTTTGGTACTCCTGTTATAAATAAGTACAAATCCCAAGTGTGTGCCTAACATAATGGCCTAACATAATGGCCGCCTTTCCGTTTCAAATCAATCCTTCAGTCTGTGTAACTCAGCAGCTACAATGTATCCTGATATTACTAAAGTAACATTAGCTATTGTTACAGTTTGCAGCTCAAACGGCTGGGAACATTGGCAATAAATGATCACAAACAGCAACGTTTTGCAAAGATCTTGCACTGCTGGGGAGTCGGGCTAAAGCCCGCTATAGGAATCACAGGATGCTTTAAACCTGATTAAAAATAGAGTTACAAGAAAAAAATAATAAAAATAACTGTCTCTATTGCCTTATACTACAGAACTGCTTTATTAAAAAAAACCACCACATAAGATGTCGCATTTTGCGGCTTTACATGTGCAGAGGAGGCGGCTGTGCTAGCGGTTAGGAAATGCGTTGACAATACGGCCCTTTGTTTCTGGGGCAGCTGGATGATGTCAGTGACTTTCAGTGGTTAGGGTCAGTATTCAGTCAGCGACTTCGCTGTAGGAAACAACGCCGCAGCGTCCGCCTCTCCACCTTTCCTTGACAATAAACACAAACACACACAGTTTTTGGCCTATGTGTTTTTTGGTGTTTGACACTTTCATTATGTATAAGAGTTTCGCACCTTTCATCAGGAAAGTGGAAGCTGACACAAACCTCTCTAAACCAGAACGGTTTCACTCCGGATTTACCTTCATTATTAACAATCACAGCTGTACAGTAATAAATCCAGGTTAATCTGGTGGTGCTTTATTTTTGTTTTGTGACATGTTTGCATAATGGGGGATTTTAATTATCCAGACATAGACTGGGGCAATGAGATTAGCATTACAACAAAAGGAAACAGGTTTTTGGGGGTGCTTAAAGACAATTATATGACCCAAATTATTGAGGAACCAACCAGGAGAGGGGCAGTTCTGGATTTGGTCATATCAAACAATGTAGCAGTAATAACAAATATGCAAGTCCTGGAACATTTGGGTAACAGTGATCATAACATTGTCTCATTTGAAATAAATTATCAAAAAATAGATTTCTTGGGTTCAACAAAGACCTTAAACTTTAGAAAGGCAGATTTTAATAAACTGAGGTCTAATCTAGTAGTAATACAATGGGATGATGTTTTTGCAGGGGAAAATGTAGACGATAAATGGGCAGTCTTTAAAACATTGTTAGAAAAACACACTTATCAGTGTATACCCTTGGGTAATAAGTATAAAAGAAATAAGTCAAAACCAATGTGGCTAAATAAACAGGTAGGGGAGGAAATGGACAAGAAGAGGAAGGCGTTTAGATTCTTTAAGTCAGAAGGGACGGAGACATCGCATCAGAATGATAAGGAATGTAACAAAAATTGCAAAAGGGTTATCAAATTAGCAAAAATGGATAATGAAAAAAGGATTGCAATAGAAAGTAAGGTCAACCCTAAAAAGTTCTTTAAGTACCTTAATAACAAAAAAATGAGAAAAGAAAATATAGGACCCTTTCAGTGTGAGATGTGTAGGCAGATTATTGGAGATAAGGAAAAAGCAGAGGTATTAAACAAATTCTTTGCCTCTGTGTTTACCGGGGAAGAATCAATTTCAATAGTAGTGCCGCAGGAGGAAGCCACAACCTCCATATTAATGAACAATTGGTTAACTGAGGAAGAAGTTCATAAGCGACTTGAAAAAATGAAAGTAAATAAGGCACCTGGCCCCGATGGCATACATCCAAGAGTTCTCAAGGAGTTAAGCTCAGTAATAGCAAAACCATTACATTTAATATTCAAGTAGAAAAAAACGAATGTCGCACAGCCAGGGAGTCAGGTGTAAAGCAAAAAGTTTACCTTTATTCAGTGCATGGTAGCAGACAAATTCACCCCTTGGGGACAAAAGCAGGAACCTCCTACGCGTTTTGGACCAGCAGGTCCTTTATCAAGGAGTCCTTGATAAAGGACCTGCTGGTCCGAAACGCGTAGGAGGTTCCTGCTTTTGTCCCCCAAGGGGTGAATTTGTGCGCCATTCGTTTTTTTTTTCTATTTGCTGCATCTGGATCCTGGATCATCTGTGGCTGGCACGCCAGCAATCACTCCTGGAGATGACGTGAGTGGGTTTCAATGGTTTAGACTGTCATAGTTAAGTTTTGACTTATGTCATTTGGTTACTTACAAGTCTATGTTTACCTACCCACTCCCACTGGTATCTCCAGGGTTAGTGCGTTATTGCAATTTGCACTGGATGTTATCACCTGGTGTTCGAGCACCCTACAACCCTTTTCACCTATTTAATATTCAAGGACTCCATTTCCACAGGCTCAGTACCACAAGATTGGCATAAAGCAGATGTGGCGCCTATATTTAAAAAGGGAGCTAGATCACAACCGGGAAATTACAGACCTGTAAGCCTGACTTCAATAGTAGGGAAACTACTTGAAGGTTTAATACGGGATAATATTCAGGAATACCTAATGGAAAACAAAATTATTAGTAATAGTCAGCATGGATTTATGAAGGATAGATCTTGCCAAACTAACCTTATTTGTTTCTTTGAGGAGGTAAGTAGGAATTTAGACCAGGGTAATGCAGTTGATGTGGTCTACTTAGATTTTGCAAAGGCTTTTGATACGGTTTCACACAAGAGGTTGGTGTACAAAATAAAGAAAATTGGACTCGGTAATAATATATGCACCTGGATTGAAAACTGGTTAAAGGACAGACAACAGAGGGTTGTCATAAATGGAACTTTTTCAGGTTGGGCTAAAGTCGTGAGTGGAGTACCTCAGGGATCGGTACTGGGACCCCTGCTTTTTAACTTGTTTATTAATGACCTTGAGGTTGGGATCGAGAGCAAAGTCTCCATCTTTGCTGATGATACTAAATTGTGTAAGGTAATAGAATCAGAGCAAGATGTAATTTCTCTTCAGAAGGACTTGGAGAGACTGGAAACGTGGGCCGGTAAATGGCAGACGAGGTTTAATACAGATAAATGTAAGGTTATGCATTTGGGATGCAAGAATAAAAAGGCGACTTACAAATTAAATGCAGATATATTGGGGGAATCCTTGATGGAGAAGAATTTAGGAGTGCTTGTAGACTGCAGGCTTAGCAATAGTGCCCAATGTCATGCAGTAGCTGCAAAGGCAAACAAGATCTTATCTTGCATCAAACGGGCAATGGATGGAAGGGAAGTAAACATAATTATGCCCCTTTACAAAGCACTAGTAAGACCACACCTTGAATATGGAGTACAATTTTGGACACCAAGCCTAAGAAAATACATTATTGAACTAGAGAGAGTGCAGAGAAGAGCCACCAAATTAATAAAGGGGATGGACAATCTAACTTATGAGGAGAGGCTAGCTAAATTAGATTTATTTACATAAGAAAAGAGGCGTCTACCAGGGATATGATAACTATATACAAATATATCCGGGGACAATACAAGGAGTCAGGAAGAAATTGATTTTTCCTCTTAATGGGGTTTTTGTTTGCCTTCCTCTGGATCAATAAGTGAGTATAGATATAGGATCAAGTATCTGTTGTCTAAATTTAGCATAGGTTGAACTTGATGGACTTGTGTCTTTTTTCAACCTCATCTACTATGTAACTATGATAAGTGGACAAACTAGATCACCCGCAGTCTGTGCTGTCCGCCATTTTGAAGGTACTTTGAGACGTCTCGCTTTGCCGTTTCCAACACGGTTTGTTATTTATTTGTTTATTTGTTGCTTCGTTCAGGAGATTGAAGCGTTTGAAATATTACGTGTTGGGAGGATGAAATGCAGCTCTCCCCGGAGCCCAGTGCAGTGTGAAGGTCACTATGCTAACCTCAGAAGCTAGAGATTAATAAAGTAATGTTTTTAACACTGGACAAAGAACACATTACAAACCTGCTCAGGGGAGCACGATACTAACAGTATACGAGTTAAACTCATATAGAATTGCTGCTTCAAGAACCTTATTAATATGGATATTTTGAAACAGGGAATTATGAGTTACAGATATGCAAAAGTAGGAATTTAGCCTAAAAATGTAGTGCACATCATTTTAATCTGCTCTGTAACTGTTACATACGCCTATAATATATATTATCTGTAACTGTGCATGCAATGTCTTGTATATAATGTATACCCTATTCACTTATGTAACTACGTCATCATATTATATTATTTGTCATCATAACTCTGTTCCCAGGACATACGTGAGAACGAGAGGTAACTCTCACTGTATTACTCCCTGAGGTAACTCTCACTGTATTACTCCCTGAGGTAACTCTCACTGTATTACTCCCTGAGGTAACTCTCACTGTATTACTCCCTGAGGTAACTCTCACTGTATTACTCCCTGAGGTAACTCTCACTGTATTACTCCCTGAGGTAACTCTCACTGTGTTACTCCCTGAGGTACCTCTCACTGTATTACTCCCTGAGGTACCTCTCACTGTGTTACTCCCTGAGGTAACTCTCACTGTGTTACTCCCTGAGGTAACTCTCACTGTGTTACTCCCTGAGGTAACTCTCACTGTGTTACTCCCTGAGGTACCTCTCACTGTGTTACTCCCTGAGGTAACTCTCACTGTGTTACTCCCTGAGGTAACTCTCACTGTGTTACTCCCTGAGGTACCTCTCACTGTGTTACTCCCTGAGGTACCTCTCACTGTGTTACTCCCTGAGGTAACTCTCACTGTGTTACTCCCTGAGGTAACTCTCACTGTGTTACTCCCTGAGGCCCCTCTCTGTGTTACTCCCTGAGGTACCTCTCACTGTGTTACTCCCTGAGGTAGCTCTCACTGTGTTACTCCCTGAGGTAACTCTCACTGTGTTACTCCCTGAGGTAACTCTCACTGTGTTACTCCCTGAGGTAGCTCTCACTGTGTTACTCCCTGAGGTAACTCTCACTGTGTTACTCCCTGAGGTACCTCTCACTGTGTTACTCCCTGAGGTAACTCTCACTGTGTTACTTCCTGAGGTAACTCTCACTGTATTACTCCCTGAGGTAACTCTCACTGTATTACTCCCTGAGGTACCTCTCACTGTATTACTCCCTGAGGTACCTCTCACTGTATTACTCCCAGAGGTAACTCTCACTGTATTACTCCCTGAGGTAACTCTCACTGTATTACTCCCTGAGGTAACTCTCACTGTATTACTCCCTGAGGTAACTCTCACTGTATTACTCCCTGAGGTAACTCTCACTGTATTACTCCCTGAGGTAACTCTCACTGTATTACTCCCTGAGGTAACTCTCACTGTATTACTCCCTGTGGTAACTCTCACTGTATTACTCCCTGAGGTAGCTCTCACTGTGTTACTCCCTGAGGTAACTCTGACTGTATTACTCCCTGAGGTAACTCTCACTGTATTACTCCCTGAGGTACCTCTCACTGTATTACTCCCTGAGGTAACTCTCACTGTATTACTCCCTGAGGTAACTCTCACTGTATTACTCCCTGAGGTACCTCTCACTGTATTACTCCCTGAGGTAACTCTCACTGTATTACTCCCTGAGGTAACTCTCACTGTATTACTCCCTGAGGTACCTCTCACTGTATTACTTCCTGAGGTAACTCTCACTGTATTACTCCCTGAGGTAACTCTCACTGTATTACTCCCTGAGGTACCTCTCACTGTATTACTTCCTGAGGTAACTCTCACTGTATTACTTCCTGGTAACACATGTTATAAATAAAGGAGGGGGGGGGGGTATAATTATCTCTGGATACGCCCACGGGTGCCGAGTTTCATTATAAAATTCTGTGTTAATTCTGTGTTAATGTCGGGATTGTCCTTGTGTTAGGAAGTGGAGCGAGTGATGTAAAGCAGGTTTTTTTTGGAGCTGCGCCCCCCCTGTGCGACAGTTCCAGCGTTCGCGCCCCCCTCTTCTCTTTGACCGGGCGTCATTTGATGCCGTGGGTCATGTGACGTCACATGACCCCGCAGCGTCATTTGACGCACGCTACCATGGTGACGCGTACGTCACATGACCCCCGGCGACGTCATTTGAAGACCACAGAACCCCGGTAAGTTGAGGTTGCAGAGGCCTCGCGCGTACCCCTGGCATTTAACTTAAATGCCTCGGGGAAGAGTGCGGGGCCGCTGCAACCGCCCGTAGTCCCCCCAACAAAATCCCGCGCCCCCCATTTGCTCACCCCTGGTCTATCTACAGTATTTGGATAACAACATTTGTCTTTTGCTTCACTGAGATGCAGAAGACGAACGGATCTGTTCCCTTTATATCAGCGTTGTGTGCAAACTGGGGGGCGCAAGATTTGCTGGGGCAGTTACAGAGGATTTTAAATTAAACCGCATTTAAATTAAATGCCGGGGGAGGTGTGAGGTCTCTGTAACGTCCCTTACCTGCTGCCAGCCGGGTCTTTGGCAACGCGGCGTCAAATGACTCCCTGAGGTCATGTGTCGTGACGCGTCGCCATGACAGCGCACATCAAATGACGCGGCGGGGTCATGTGACGGGATGTCACATGACCCGCGATGTCATTTGAGGCCGGGTTCTAAGTGAGGGGGGGCGCGAACGCTGGGGCTCTCAGACAGGGGGGCGCATACCAAAAACTTTGCGCACCCCTTGCGCTATGCTACAAAGAGCAGCCACTTGACTTCGTGTTTTTGATGGTAATCTCTCTGGATCAGGGCTCTCATTACCTTCTGCATGTGTCTGTGCATGCCTGTCCTTACCTTCTGCATGTGTCTGTGCATGCCTGTCCTTACCTTCTGCTTGTGTCTGTGCATGCCTGTCCTTACCTTCTGCATGTGTCTGTGCATGCCTGTCCTTACCTTCTGCACGTGTCTGTGCATGCCTGTCCTTACCTTCTGCATGTGTCTGTGCATGCCTGTCCTTACATTCTGCACGTGTCTGTGCATGCCTGTCCTTACCTTCTGCATGTGTCTGTGCATGCCTGTCCTTCTGCATGTGTCTGTGCATGCCTGTCCTTACCTTCTGCACGTGTCTGTGCATGCCTGTCCTTACCTTCTGCATGTGTCTGTGCATGCCTGTCCTTACCTTCTGCATGTGTCTGTGCATGCCTGTCCTTCTGCATGTGTCTGTGCATGCCTGTCCTTACCTTCTGCATGTGTCTGTGCATGCCTGTCCTTACCTTCTGCATGTGTCTGTGCATGCCTGTCCTTCTGCATGTGTCTGTGCATGCCTGTCCTTACCTTCTGCACGTGTCTGTGCATGCCTGTCCTTACCTTCTGCATGTGTCTGTGCATGCCTGTCCTTACCTTCTGCCGGTGTCTGTGCATGCCTGTCCTTACCTTCTGCATGTGTCTGTGCATGCCTGTCCTTACCTTCTGCATGTGTCTGTGCATGCCTGTCCTTACCTTCTGCATG
Source organism: Ascaphus truei (assembly GCF_040206685.1). Taxonomy (NCBI): domain Eukaryota; kingdom Metazoa; phylum Chordata; class Amphibia; order Anura; family Ascaphidae; genus Ascaphus; species Ascaphus truei. The sequence continues at coordinate 28,625,308 of NC_134503.1, forward strand.
TGTCTGTGCATGCCTGTCCTTACCTTCTGCATGTGTCTGTGCATGCCTGTCCTTACCTTCTGCATGTGTCTGTGCATGCCTGTCCTTATTTGTATGTAACTCTGTGTATGTAATTGCTGTGGCTCTGTACCCCAGTGGTGCCCCGCTGGGGAATACGTTGGTGCCTTGTGAATAAACGCTAATAATAATAGAACTTCTCCTTATTTTGCCTGATATCTGCTGTCCGCTGACACAGCGATGCTCCAACTAATTGCACTTTCTGACTTATTTCCCCCAAAAAACAAAACAAATCCAGGACCAAGAAATGAGACCAAAGGTTCCTCAGAAGGAGGATTTGTCGGATTTTTGTTTGACTCTAAAGATTTACCTCCTGACTTTTAACTGAAGCAGCGCCAATTACTGTATATCCGTATTACCAAGCAACATTAAATAATTAAGATGCAAAGAAGTTAAATCGACTCCCGTATCATATTGAGTGATTGATCGCAGCCCTGACACGCTCGCCTGCGATGCATATTCAAATCCAAGTTTGTTTACAAAACCTTTCTCTTTATTGTGGTTATTTATTAATCTGCGAATTGGGGCACTTTCACCCCGAAACTCCGATTGATGTCAACGGGAGTTTCCGTAAAGAGTGCCCCGATCGGCAGCATTACAGTTTAATGAACGCAGCCTCCTTTATCTGTGGGTTCTCTCTTATCATTAATAGAGCCTATTTGGGGTTTTGTCTTTCACTTGTCGAGCACAAACTAGACACCGCTGGACACACCAGCTTTCCTAGGCTGCCAGTGTATTAAAAAAAAGCACAGGTTGAGAAGAAACAAATATCACCCACAACTTAAAGGAACAAAAGCGAGTGTTCTTACCGTTCGATGGCTTAGCGCAAGCACAAGTGTGGCGGCTGCACAGACTAAACTAAAAGCACAAGCAGTGCTGCTGATGTAGCACAATCTCTTTTTGATGGTACGCAGCTCACGGTCATCAGTGTTTTGTGGTTCCATTGTATTCTGCTTCTGACAGCTGTTCTGGAGGAACTGTTTTGCAACACACTCACCCAACTGCAGTCTCCCTGCCACGGAGACAGCGCTCATAGAATGACTCCCACACTATACCTTATCTGCCCAGATCACTTCTCGGGTTAGAAGAAGTCAGGGCATCTTTCCCTCGGACGGGCTCTCTCCCCCTCTTTCTCTAAAGCTTCCGCAAGCTGGAAAAAGCCTTTTCACTTTTATTTGTCACGCAAATTCCCGAAGGCAGGGGTTCGGAAACTTCAGTGCTTAACCCCCCCCCCCCCAACAGGTCAGGCTATAAGGATATCCCTGCTTGAGCACAGGTGGCTCTATCCGTGGCTCAGCCACCTGTGCTCACGCAGGGATATCCTGAAAGCCTGTTCTGTTGGTGGCAGGCGGTCTCTGGACCTGAAATCCATTAATTTCAGGGTCGGGGACCCAATGCTTCCCGTAAGGGGTGCCGGTATCTCCTGCAAGTTTAAATGCCCCATGTCACGTGACTCGAGAGAACTAAACTTGCATGAAATTCTGCCCCCCTATAATGGGTCCTACACCTCAGGAAGCAGGGGGTCCCCGGACCTCAAATGAAGTTGTGTTTAATACCAGTCTCCACTTCCTTGCATTTGTGGACCATATTAAGTATCAACATCCGCTTGTGTGAAATCATCAATGAACCCGCCACAAATCCTAAATAACGATTTACAATTGGAGATCTCTCCCCAGTCATGTGTCCCCCTTCCAGAAATAATGGAATATTATCACTGAGAAAATTAAGTCTTTCCATTAATAACAATGTGTGGCATCTTCTACACGCTGTATGTGTCATATAACCGTGGACAGCCACGTACTTGAAAATATGTCTGAAAGGTGATGTACTTGTAGGATCAGGATTTCATTCGAGTAAAACACCAACAGGGAAATTAGGAAATTGTCACAAAAAAGTGAGGTATCAAAAAAGAGCCCAAGAAGGGATCAGGAAATCAGCTGCTCAGAGAACTAACAGGGCACGGGCCTGACACCCATCTAGTGGGCAGGACACCATTACATGACTTACCTATCCCTCAACCCTTGTGGGTTGCCCTGAATCTCCCCTATAATCACCCCTTTATTAAAGAGACACACACGTGGTTGGGAGAAACAGGTCGCAGCTTTATTTAACTTGGGAGGTCTTTTCACTTTGCTGCAAAGAACAGAATCTACTATGGTTCTTTCCCCTCACACAGAGGTAAAGGGAAGGGTTCACAGTGTAGTGTAGGACCTGCATTAATGTTGGTTTAATTTGACGTTTGGTATGCAGGCTTATGACGCCTTGGCCAAAGGGTTTAACTAAATAACCAAGTAAATATTATTAAGTATTCAAACTTTATACTAATTACTTTATATGTTTTGTCAATTGGATGTAGCACTGGGCACCCCTGTCTTTTGTTGTTCGCAGCTTTATTAACCTTAAAACAATAACCAAAGTTGGGGTTCCCTGCTTAGTGACTCCGACACCATCCATAAGCCCGAGGAATACCCCCGGCTTGTAACCATTCACCAAGTAGCTGCCCGAACCATTTGGCCTCGGAAGACGCCACCAACTGTCATAGCGACCACCCAAACCAAGTATGATGCCACCGTCCCCCAATAAGTACTGGAGGTACCTTATACCTCCCCCCCAAGGAGCCAGCTTCCCATCAGGGTCTCTTCCCACTCTAATGCCTTCCTGCAAAACTGCAACACGAAATAATAAAGTTAGCACAACAAATACATAAATAATAACATTATAAACAGGAAGGGACTTCTTACAGGTCTGGATTGAAAGAGGTATGCAAATCCTCCTTCCAGCACTGATATAACCTAGGCCCCCTCCCTACTCCTCCCCAAACCCCAACTCGTAACAATAAGCCCCCCTCATCCCACACACGTCAGACAGGCATGTTGCTCCGGGCCTTGATTTATTAGTAACGATAAGATAAATATCTTTATCCAAAAGGCACACTGACTAGATTTAAACAGTTGTAATAAAAATATAGCCACTCAAAGCAGCAGTACTGGTTTCATTGCTTGTTTTTTTACTGTAGGGTTGAAGCAGGGAGTCTCCGTAGCTGAACCCCGGGGACCCCCTGCTTCCAGAGATACTTACCTCTGTAGCGGGTTGCCGATATCCCTGTGGAGTGTAAATGTCTGGCTGGCCAATAGGAAGCCACATCGGGTGCCGTCATGGCTTCCTATTGGCCCGTGTGGCGCGGGATATTTCAGCCGCCATTTCGTTATTCCCACAAAAGGCACAATGCCCTGCATGGTTGTAGAGTTGTTATGGAGATATTGGCATCTCCTATTATATCGATAGTGCTCTATTCTGGGGGCTTTTATCGGGTCCCGTCTAACGCTCCTGTTTGACTGTTTGTGACGGTAACTTTGTGACAGGCTATTAATAATACACCACCAAAAATATAACTGGGTTGAACTGGACGAGACTTAGATATGATAAAATATAATTTATTCCTTGAAAAAGGTGAACACACGAGATATACAAATAATAGACAAAATATAGCACTTACTTAAAGGTTTGGACAAGAAAAGCCATCAGGATACAGGATGGGCCATTTCTTCCATAATTCAGGTTCAGATGTTGACATCACAGCAATACATGAAGATCATGAAGACTATACATGAAGACATTTGAGTAAGAGCTTACTCTGATTTAAATACCATTTCAAACCCATCTCTTAACCCTAAATGCCGAGTTGGCTAGAAAAAATCTCTTTGAAGCAGATTTTGGCTTCCATTGTAGGTGTGAAGTATCACACTTAAAAACACTCAGTTCCTTGGTTCCTGCCCCCAGTATAAACAATTAGGGCAGTTACCTTTTGATCACTGGCCTATGCTAATTCTTTCAGGATGCTCTCCCTGCCCTATTAGCATAGCAGATGGGGGCCTGCATTTTCAGAGCAGATCCAAAATCCCATATACAAGTAGTACTTACTGGCACGCGAGACATATTAATACATTCCGTCACGCATGACGCTCCCAATGACACTAAGTATTACCGTGTAGTACTAAAATTAAGAGAGATATTAATATCTGTCTCTTAGTACCGGCTAGACATCATGTGTCTGTAATCATTATTTGCGGCTCGGTCCCCCGGTTACACATATGTAACTCTTAGCATGTTCAGCCGAGGACATCTCATAATATTCTTATATTTAATAAGGTCACTCATTCTGAGATCTCCTTGCGTAACGCACCCCTGGCCCCCATCAAGAAATCCTTTGAAGCTGGGCTGTGTGTAGTGAACATTTGTCACCGGTGCTATGTTTTACACCCAATGCCCCAGCCTGGGTCCTAGCTGTCTCTACCAGCAATATGTGTTAACATACACCAAACCCCCTCTGTACTTTTCACACCCAACTTCAATCAAGCCTGTTGAAGCCCAGATATTTCTGAAAAGACCCCACACAATTGTATTTTCCTAAACTGTAGCTCATTAACCCCTTAAGCCTCCCGCATCAATCCCAGTGTATGTGTTGGTGCAACACTGGAACAGAAACAATACATTTTTACAGGGGAATATACATTAGGTTGCTGAAGCAAGGTAAAAACACATTACTGGACCCCAGTCCAGTTAACCCCTTGCTTCCCAGGTGAGAGTAGAGGGTGGCCAAATGGGGTGTAACCCCTTTAATCCCAGGCCAAATCACCTCTCTCTTGACACTGTTAGCATTCATATTTTTCAGGGGGGCGCGGGCGGTTGCAGAGGCCCCGCGCTCTTCCCCGAGGCATTTAAATGAAATGCCGGGGGATCGCGTGAGGCCTCTGCTACTTCACTTACCTCGTCTCCGGCGACGCGTTGCCATGGCAACGTGACGGAGGGCTGCCAACAGCGGGGGACAAAGGGCAATGGCGTCCCGGGCCCCGTTATTTGGCGCAGCTGGGCGCCAGTTAATGAAATAATTTTTTTAAAAAAGTAAAAAAAAATGGTGGCGATTCCCCCGCGGTCCCGGCGCGCATGCGCAGGGCCCGCTCACCCCCCCTCCCGGTCCCAACGCGCATGCGCAGGGCCCGCTTCTCCCCCCCCCCCCACACGTGGGACAGAGGGGGAAGTACTTGCTCCTCCTGCGGCCTGCTTCCCCCCCCCTGTGGCCAGCTTCTCGCGCGCCTTCCGAGTCCACCTCCCGCGCGCCCCCCGAGTCCACCTCTCGCCCCCCCACCGTCATTCATCCACCCACCGTCATTCACCCACCCACCCACCGTCATTCACCCACCCACCCACCGTCATTCACCCACCCACCATCATTCAAACCGGCATTCACCCACCCACCGTCATTCAAACCGTCATTCATCCACCCACTGTCATTCACCCACCCACTGTCATTCACCCACCCACCATCATTCAAACCGGCATTCACCCACCCACCGTCATTCAAACCGTCATTCATCCACCCACTGTCATTCACCCACCCACTGTCATTCACCCACCCACCCACTGTCTTTCACCCACTCACTGTCATTCACCCATCCACTGTCATTCACCCACCCACTCAGCCACCCAGACAGGCAGTCACCTGTCTTTTGTTGAAAATATAAAAATAAACAGGTTGCATTGTGATGTTTTTTTCTGTATCACAATAAGAAAACAGTTAAGTAAAAGTTGCGCGCTAAAAGATATTTTTTCGTGGTACTTGCGCTATGGGTTTGGGGGAGGGGGGGTGCGCTATTGTTCGGGGAGGGGGGGCCCTACTCCTTTCATTTGTCCCGGGCCCCATGATTTCTGTTGGCAGCCCTGACCTGACGTCACGTGACCCTGCGGCATCATTTGACGCCGGAGACATGATAAGGAGGGGCGCGCGAGCAGGGGGTGTGGGAGTGCAGACAGTGGGGCGCAGGGGGAAAAGATTGCGCACCCCCTGTCGTAATGTGTTGCATTTTCATTGCCTGCTGCTAAATGACTTACTTCAATCCCAAAAGATTGCTAATATAAGGATTTCCTGGATCATATTGTTTCGGCTTCCATTCTGTTTAATGGCGCACTTCTTCTGAGGATCTAGTTAGGGGGTTAGTACTGGGTAACTGATGCCATTATAACAGTAAATGGCAGCCATAATTTTTTATTTTATTTATTTATTTATTAAATGTTTTACCAGGAAGTAATACATTGAGAGTTACCGCTCGTTTTCACGTACAGTATGTCCTGGGCACACACAGAGTTAATATGGTCATTTATAAATAAATAAATAATAATTTAGAAAGCTGATTGTAGAGATCACATTGGCTGTGACGTATTTGGTACGGGTTTCTGTTAAGCCAGTCCTCAAGATCCCCCTCCCCTCCACCCCAACAGGTCAGGTTCTAAGGATAGCCCTGCTTCAGCACAGGTGGCTCAATCACTGACTCAGTCAACGATTTGTCAACTCCGGTCTTCAAGGGCCACCAACAGGTCAGGTTTTAAGGATACCCCTGCTTCGACTGAGCCACTGATTGAGCCACCTGTGCTGAAGCAGGGATATCCTGAAAACCTGACCGGTTGGGGGTCTTGAGAGCTGGAGTCTTGGAGGATAAACGCCTTGTGGTTGAAAAGCTCAAAGTGCAAAGCTCGAAATAACTCCAATAACAGTGATCTCATACGCTATGCAGGCGTGTGTTTGCTGGTATCTTCCAGCTGGTGCATTCTTACTGGAAATCAGGAAGGAGGGCTGCGTTATGTCCTGGTCCTGTCTCTGTTTCTTCTGCTCCCTGGGTAATTATTATTTCCAGGTGTGCCGTACGGCTATGAGAGTGAAAGACAGGTTAGCAGCGGAAGCTCAATCAATGTGCAAAAGGAATTAAGCGCAGCGTCTGTTTTCTCCATCACATGGGAAGGAGCATTGTGAGGCTTGTTTAAACCATGTAGGTGGAACCAACACTGGCGGCATTCAGCTTGTATTCGTGGCCTCCTGGTAGGGTTTCCAGGAGGCTTCTCTGAAACTACTGGACACAATGGTGAAAGGTGTGACATGCTTGAGACACACACACACACCCCTCTCCCCACTCCATGATGTTTCCTCCTCTCCTTGGCCACACCACCAGGCTGCTGACACCTCTTGATTGGCTGCTACTGTCTAAAGAAACCAATCAGGATGGAAGACGCTGCCCAACCGCCTAACCACAGCCCCGCTCTCTCCCTGCGTGGGTAAATTCTGCTGCCCCCCAAGCCCGTCATGTCACTATGTCCAGAGAGACAGAGAGGTAATACCGTATACACATACACGCCCAGAGAGGTAATACCGGTATACACATACACACCCAGAGAGGTATACACGTACACGCCCAGAGAGGTAATACCGTATACACATACACGCCCAGAGAGGTAATACCGTATACACATACACGCCCAGAGAGGTAATACCGTATACACATACACGCCCAGAGAGGTAATACCGTATACACATACACGCCCAGAGAGGTAATACCGTATACACATACACGCCCAGAGAGGTAATACCGTATACACATACACGCCCAGAGAGGTAATACCGGTATACACATACACACCCAGAGAGGTAATACCGGTATACACATACACGCCCAGAGAGGTAATACCGGTATACACATACACGCCCAGAGAGGTAATACCGGTATACACATACACGCCCAGAGAGGTAATACCGGTATATACATACACGCCCAGAGAGGTAATACCGGTATACACGTACACGCCCAGAGAGGTAATACCGGTATATACATACACGCCCAGAGAGGTAATACCGGTATACACATACACGCCCAGAGAGGTAATACCGGTATACACATACACGCCCAGAGAGGTAATACCGGTATACACACACACGCCCAGAGAGGTAATACCGGTATACACACACACGCCCAGAGAGGTAATACCGGTATACACATACACGCCCAGAGAGGTAATACCGGTATACACATACACGCCCAGAGATGTAATACCGGTATACACATACACGCCCAGAGAGGTAATACCGGTATACACGTACACGCCCAGAGAGGTAATACCGGTATACACGTACACGCCCAGAGAGGTAATACCGGTATACACGTACACGCCCAGAGAGGTAATACCGGTATACACATACACGCCCAGAGAGGTAATACCGGTATACACGTACACGCCCAGAGAGGTAATACCGGTATACACGTACACGCCCAGAGAGGTAATACCGGTATACACATACACGCCCAGAGAGGTAATACCGGTATACACATACACGCCCAGAGAGGTAATACCGGTATACACATACACGCCCAGAGAGGTAATACCGGTATACACATACACGCCCAGAGAGGTAATACCGGTATACACATACACGTCCAGAGAGGTAATACCGGTATACACATACACACCCAGAGAGGTAATACCGGTATACACATACACGCCCAGAGAGGTAATATCGGTATACACATGCACGCCCAGAGAGGTAATACCGGTATACACGTACACTACCGACACACTTTATAGAAGTGTGGTCGGTACCGCAAGCCGGGAAATCTCCCGGCTTGCTAGTGGCCGCCCCTCGGCGTGCCGCGCGTCATAGACGCGCGGTCACGCGTCATCGGGAGCGTGCGCCCCCTGCACGCGTGTCCAGGGGCTCCCCGAGGGAGCCCTGGTGTCCCGCAATCGCGGGACAGCGGCAGGGGGTTCCGGGGGACCCGGCGGACCCGGCAGCGGTAGGGAGAGCGCCCCGATCGGAGGGCGCTCTTCCGCTGCTTCGGCGCGCGCCCGTCACACTCGGGCGCGCGCCAGGCTACTGCTGCGGCACAGAACGGGCAAATGCTCGAATAAACTGTGCCGCAGCAGTACACGCCCAGAGAGGTAATACCGGTATACACGTACACGCCCAGGGAGGTAATACCGGTATACACGTACACGCCCAGAGAGGTAATACCGGTATACACGTACACGCCCAGAGAGGTAATACCGGTATACACGTACACGCCCAGAGAGGTAATACCGGTATACACGTACACGCCCAGGGAGGTAATACCGGTATACACGTACACGCCCAGAGAGGTAATACCAGTATACACATACACGCCCAGAGAGGTAATACCGGTATACACGTACACGCCCAGAGAGGTAATACCGGTATACACATACACACCCAGAGAGGTAATACCGGTATACACATACACACCCAGAGAGGTAATACTGGTATACACATACACGCCCAGAGAGGTAATACCGGTATACACATACACGCCCAGAGAGGTAATACCGGTATACACATACACGCCCGGAGAGGTAATACCGGTATACACATACACGCCCAGAGAGGTAATACCGGTATACACGCCCAGAGAGGTAATACCGGTATACACATACACGCCCAGAGAGGTAATACCGGTATACACATACACGCCCAGAGAGGTAATACCGATATACACATACACGACCAGAGAGGTAATACCGATATACACGTACACGCCCAGAGAGGTAATACCGGTATACACATACACGTCCAGAGAGGTAATACCGGTATACACATACACACCCAGAGAGGTAATACCGGTATACACATACACGCCCAGAGAGGTAATATCGGTATACACATGCACGCCCAGAGAGGTAATACCGGTATACACGTACACGCCCAGAGAGGTAATACCGGTATACACGTACACGCCCAGGGAGGTAATACCGGTATACACGTACACGCCCAGAGAGGTAATACCGGTATACACGTACACGCCCAGAGAGGTAATACCGGTATACACGTACACGCCCAGAGAGGTAATACCGGTATACACGTACACGCCCAGGGAGGTAATACCGGTATACACGTACACGCCCAGAGAGGTAATACCGGTATACACGTACACGCCCAGAGAGGTAATACCAGTATACACATACACGCCCAGAGAGGTAATACCGGTATACACGTACACGCCCAGAGAGGTAATACCGGTATACACATACACACCCAGAGAGGTAATACCGGTATACACATACACACCCAGAGAGGTAATACTGGTATACACATACACGCCCAGAGAGGTAATACCGGTATACACATACACGCCCAGAGAGGTAATACCGGTATACACATACACGCCCGGAGAGGTAATACCGGTATACACATACACGCCCAGAGAGGTAATACCGGTATACACGCCCAGAGAGGTAATACCGGTATACACATACACGCCCAGAGAGGTAATACCGGTATACACATACACGCCCAGAGAGGTAATACCGATATACACATACACGACCAGAGAGGTAATACCGATATACACGTACACGCCCAGAGAGGTAATACCGGTATACACGTACATGTCCAGAGAGGTAATACCGGTATACACATAAACGCCCAGAGAGGTAATACCGGTATACACATACACGTCCAGAGAGGTAATATCGGTATACACATACACGCCCAGAGAGGTAATACCGGTATACACATACACGCCCAGAGAGGTAATACCGGTATACACATACACGCCCAGGGAGGTAATACCGATATACACATACACGCCCAGAGAGGTAATACCGGTATACACATACACGCCCAGAGAGGTAATACCGGTATACACATACACGCCCAGAGAGGTAATATCGGTATATACACATACACGCCCAGAGAGGTAATACCGGTATACACATACACGCCCAGAGAGGTAATATCGATATACACATACACGCCCAGAGAGGTAATACCGATATACACATACACGCCCAGAGAGGTAATACCGATATACACGCCCAGAGAGGTAATACCGATATACACGCCCAGAGAGGTAATACCGGTATACACGCCCAGAGAGGTAATACCGGTATACATATACATCCAGTATTACCTCTAATTTTTTACTGGATACAGTGTCCAAATACAGGACAGTCCGGTTCTATGCTGGACACCTTGAAACCCTACATCGTGACATTTACCAGTAGTAGCTGTACAGTAATGTGAATAAGCCCATTCACTTGAGTGTGTAAGCGTGTACCACAGCTAGTGTGACTTTGTGAATAAGCACCTCAAAGGAGTCATTCATGCATACCTCAAAAGGGGGCACTGGTATCGCGGCAAAGTTTAAAGCTCCCGCGTCACGCGGGGCAATAGGAAGCTGCACCGGATGATGTCACGGCTTCCTATTGGCCATTACATGAACCCTGCTAGCCATGTGGAGCGTCTACCGACTCTCCCTGCGGAGGTAAGTATCTCTGCAAGTGAGGTGTCCACGGAGCTGAAATGAATGGGGCTCAGCTCCGTGGCCCCACTGCTGCAATCCTATGTTAAAAACAAACAAAACATCTATACCTGCGATTGCCTCTTTAAGGGCTGATTTAATAAGTTCCGGAGCAACCGATCCAACTGCGATTAGCCGAAAACTCCAGTTCCAGCCAATGGGAGTGGTTTGGGGGATTCTTGAACCAGCCCTTAAGTGAGAAGTGCTCTTGTATGCACCTATGTTCCTTCACAAGACTATGTGACTGCTCAGAGTTTTATATACATTGTACTTCAAAACCCACAGCTTTCCACGCCATTGATTGTCTATAATACAACACGAATTCCACGTTCTGGCAGGATATATTGTGACACGTTGTGCTGTTTATTTCTGTCATTCTGTAATACAGTATGTTGTGTTAATCACTTTAGCCAATCGCACTGGCAACATCTGAAAAAAGAAACATTCGTCAAAAAAGCACAGATACTAAAGACCAAAGGTCCAAAACACATCGAAAACATCAACTTAAGAAAAAGTACACATTTCGATTCGTCTTTTAGAAATTGTGCATATTGAAATGGTAAATTGACATTTTACAATTTTCAAAAGACATTTATTTCAACTGATGGACATTCTTGAAAGTTTGAGAGAGAGAGAGTGGGGTGGGGGATGGGGGAAGAGAGATGGGGAAGGAGAGAGAGTGGGGAAGGACGGAGAGAGAGGGGGTGATAGAAAGGGGAATGAGAGAGGGCAAGGAGAGAGAAAGGGGGAAGGAGAGAGGGGCAAGGGGAGAGAGAGGGGAAGGAGAGAGAAAGGGGGAGGAGAGTGGGGGAAGGAGGGAGAGGGGGTGAGAGAGAGAGGGGGAAAGAGAGTGGAAGGAGAGAGAAAAGGGGAAAGAAAGAGGGGAAGGAGAGAGAGGGGGAAGGAGAGAGAAAAGGGGAAAGAGAGAGGGGAAGGAGAGAGGGTTGAGAGAGAGACAAGGAAGGAGAAAGAGAGCGGGGGGGAAGAGAGAGGGGACAGGGACATTGGAAGAGAGGAGAGGATGTGAGTGTGTCCCACTGCCTACTGGCTGCCCTCGAGGATTGAGGAGTCCTATTAAGAGCCCTGTGGAGGGGGCCTGCCGAGCTGCCTGCTGAAAGGTGCCCACGGAGGTGCCTGTCAGGGGAACCTCCCTTCCACCAGTCTACAGCATGCCGCCTGGACAGGCACCTCCGCAGACACCTTCCAGCAGGCCACCTCTGCGGATCAGACCAGATTAGGTTTGCTGTTAGGGGCCGGGTCCCTTTACTCACCAGGCCCAGGACAGGAGTCCTAGCTGCCCCCACCCCCCCTGGCGGCGGCCCTGTGTACACTGCCTGTGAACTACAGAAAGTAGGAGATCTATCTTATACTATATTAGTGAAAGCACTGTATGCCTGCCTGCCTGCCTGGATGTCCGGTGTCCCTAGGGGAAATCTCATTGGTCCCTTGGTCCGCCCCCGCACACCTCTCATTGGCCTGAGGCGGAGTGACGGGCCAAAGGACACACAGGGACACACACACACAGGGACACACACACACACAGGGACACACACACACAGGGACACACACACACAGGGACACACACACACAGGGACACACACACACACAGGGACACACACACAGGGACACACACACACACACACACAGGGACACACACACACAGGGACACACACACACACACAGGGACACACACTCTCCCCCGTCAGTTGGACCGCAGCTCACCTTCCACACAAATTCCCCCCTCCCCCCCCCTCCTCCTCTCCCGGTGCCCCTCACTCTCTCCCCCCTCCCCACCTCACCCAAATCCCCACGCTCCGCAACATCCCCAGCCGCACCATCACCCTCACCGTCCGCCGCGGAGGAAGCGCGGCCCTCCTGCTCAGCAGAAAACTCCAGGCTCCTCCCCCCTCGCGGCCCGGCCCTCCTGCTCTCCCCCTCACGTGCGCCGCTACCGGAGAGGGGAAGCGCGGCCCGGCCCTCCTGCTCTCCCCCTCACGTGCGCAGCTACCGGAGAGGGGAAGCGCGGCCCGGCCCTCCTGCTCTCCCCCTCACGTGCGCCGCTACCGGAGAGGGGAAGCGCGGCCCGGCCCTCCTGCTCTCCCCCTCACGTGCGCCGCTACCGGAGAGGGGAAGCGCGGCCCGGGCCTCCAGCTCTCCCCCTCACGTGCGCCGGCTCCCGGACGGAGGGGAAGCGCGGCGCGGGTCTCCAAACCACTCTTGCCCCCCCCCAGCTTCCCGAACTCACCTCCTGCCCCAGCCAGATGCCACGGGGTCAAGGTAAGTCACCCACCTTCTCCCACCCACACACTCACCCACACACCCACCCAGTCACTTTCACCCACCCACCCAGTCACCCACCCACTCACTCAGTCACCCACTCAGTCACCCACTCAGTCACCCACCCACTCAGTAACCCACCCACTCAGTAACCCACCCACTCACTTAGTCACCCAAAAACTCACTTAGTCACCCACCCACTCACTCAGTCACCCACCCACTTAGTCACCCACCCACTCACTTAGTCACCCACCCACTCACTTAGTCACCCACCCACTCAGTCACCCACCCACTCACTCAGTCACCCACCCACACACCCACCCAGTCACTTTCACCCAGTCACCCACTTTCACCCAGTCACCCACCCACTCAGTCACCCACCCACCCAGTCACCCACCCACCCAGTCACCCACTCAGTCACCCACCCACCCAGTCACCCACCCACCCACTCAGTCACCCACCCACCCACCCACTCAGTCACCCACCCACTCAGTGACCCACCCACCCACTCAGTCAACTCATTCACACACCCACCCACTCAGTCACCCACCCACTCAGTCACCCACCCACCCAGTCACCCACCCAGTCACCCACCCACCCACTCAGTCACCCACCCACCCACTCAGTCACCCACCCACCCAGTCACCCACCCACTCAGTCACCCACCCACTCAGTCACCCACCCACTCAGTCACCCACTCAGTCACCCACCCACCCACTCAGTCACCCACCCAGTCAGTCACCCAGTCAGTCACCCACCCACTCACTCAGTCACCCACCCACCCACTCAGTCACCCACCCACCCATTCAGTCACCCACTCACCCAGTCAGTCAGTCACCCACTCACCCAGTCAGTCAGTCACCCACTCACCCACCCAGTTAGTCACCCACTCACCCAGTCAGTCACCCACCCAGTCAGTCACCCACCCACCCACCCAGTCAGTCAAGGTCAGTCACCCACCCAGTCAGTCACCCACCCACCCAGTCACCCATTCACCCACCCAGTCAGTCTCCCACTCACCCACCCAGTCAGTCTCCCACTCACCCACCCAGTCAGTCTCCCACTCACCCACCCAGTCAGTCTCCCACTCACCCACCCAGTCAGTCTCCCACCCAGTCAGTCTCCCACCCAGTCAGTCACCCACCCACCGACCCAACTCACCCACCCAACCACCGACCCAAAGTCACCCACCCACCGACCCAAAGTCAAACCGACCCACTCAGTCACCCACCCACTCAGTCACCCACTCAGTCACCCACCCACCCACTCAGTCACCCACCCAGTCAGTCACCCAGTCAGTCACCCACCCACTCACTCAGTCACCCACCCACCCACTCAGTCACCCACCCACCCATTCAGTCACCCACTCACCCAGTCAGTCAGTCACCCACTCACCCAGTCAGTCAGTCACCCACTCACCCACCCAGTTAGTCACCCACTCACCCAGTCAGTCACCCACCCAGTCAGTCACCCACCCACCCACCCAGTCAGTCAAGGTCAGTCACCCACCCAGTCAGTCACCCACCCACCCAGTCACCCATTCACCCACCCAGTCAGTCTCCCACTCACCCACCCAGTCAGTCTCCCACTCACCCACCCAGTCAGTCTCCCACTCACCCACCCAGTCAGTCTCCCACTCACCCACCCAGTCAGTCTCCCACCCAGTCAGTCTCCCACCCAGTCAGTCACCCACCCACCGACCCAACTCACCCACCCAACCACCGACCCAAAGTCACCCACCCACCGACCCAAAGTCAAACCGACCCAAAGTCACCCAACCGACCCAAAGTCACCCACCCACCGACCCAAAGTCACCCACCCACCGACCCAAAGTCACCCACCCACCGACCCAAAGTCAAACCGACCCAAAGTCACCCACCCACCCACTCAGTCAAGTGTCACCCACCCAGTCACCCACACACTCAGTCAACTCAGTCACCCACCTAGCTGTCAAGGGGGGGGGGAGCCTAACCCTGTCGTACGCCCCCCAAAATTACATCCCGGGCAACGCCGGGTCTCTCAGCTAGTATATAATAAAAGTGAATGTTGTGAGTCTGGTACTAGATGCGGTGAATCTGATTGGTCCTCAGCCTCTGGCCAATCAGATTGGTGGCTCTATGACGTCACCCAACTGCCACCTCACCCAACTGCCACACGCACACACACCACCACACACACACCACTTCCCGCCCAAACCGCCGCCTCACACCCCTGCGCCTCCAGCCTCCCCTCCGCACAGCACCACACACACCACCTCCCGCCTCCCCTCCCTCACCCCGGTCCCTCCCGCCGCAACCAGCCGGGACCAAGCGGCGGAACGGACGGCCGGAAGGGGGCAGCCCACCCCCCCTCACCCGTACCACACCACCCCCCTCACACGTACCACACCACCCCCCTCACCCATAGGGTGCGGCGCCGCACGGAACGGCGGGGGGGGCGGGGCCTGCGCCCGAGAAAGGCGCCGCACGGGACTGTGGGGGGGTGGGGCCTGCGCCCGAGAAAGGCGCGCACAGAACTGCGGGGCCTGCGCCCTAGAAAGGCGCGCACAGAACTGCGGGGCCTGCGCCCTAGAAAGGCGCCGCATGGAACTGCGGGGGGCGGGGTCTGCGCCCGAGAAGGGCGCCGCTGAGCGCCGAACGGGACTGAGACGTGTGTGTGTGACAGTGTGTGTGTGACAGTGTGTGTGACTGTGTGTGTATGTGACACTGTGTCCCCCCCTCCTGTCTACTGTCCACCCCCCCTCCTGTCCACTGTCCCCCCCCTCCTGTCCACTGTCCCCCCCTCCTGTCCACTGTCCCCCCCTCCTGTCCACTCCCCCCCTCCTGTCCACTGCCCCCCCTCCTGTCCACTGTCCCCCCCTCCTGTCCACTGTCCCCCCTCTCCTGTCCACTGTCCCCCTCCTCATGTCCACTGTCCCCTCCTCCTGTCCACTCCCTCCTGTCCACTGTCCCCTCCTCCTGTCCACTGTCCGCCCCTCCTTTCCACTGTCCCCCCCCTCCTGTCCACTGTCCGTCCCTCCCCTCTGGGGGGGGGGGGAGAGAACGGAGAAAGAGGGGGAGCACAGAAATAGGGGGAGAGAAGGGAGCGGGAAATTTAACTCACGGGCAACGCCTCATCTCTCAGCTAGTAATGTAAATATTTATTTCTCACTATACACCATCCCGACTCTTGCGTTCTGCTCAAGGATGTCTTCTCTCTACCCCCTTTGTATCTAAAACCTTTCTCACTGGCTGCCCCGCACCTCTGGAATGCCCTTCCCCTGAATATCCGACTGGTACCCTCTCTATCCACCTTTAGGGCCCATCTTAAAACACACCTCCTAAACGCAGCATATGGGTAGCTCCGCTGGCTGATACTATATATCTCAGACACACTTACTCCTTGCAGACACACTTACCGGAACACTTTCCTACTGTAAGTTGTGCCTAATTAACACTTAGATTGTAAGCTCTTCGGAGCAGGGATTCCTTTTCCTACTGTTTTATGTCTGAAACTCTTATTCCCACTATGCGTTATATTATTATGTCACGTGTAATGTAAAGCGCTATGTACCTGGGTGGTGCTATATAAATAAAGACATACATATTAATAACTTTATTTCATGCAGCGTGTTTTCCCAATGGGACACAAAGCGCGTATTACAGTACAGCGCGATACGCAGCACATAGGATTGTTACAGACACAGTCCCTGCGCAGGTGAGCTTACAATCTATGTTTTTGGTGCCTTATGCACAGGGAGATAAAGTGACTTACCCAAGGTCACAAAGATCCGACACCAGGAACTGAACCAGGTTCCCCTGCTTCACACTCAGTGCTGTTGTTTACAGTCAGTGTCTTTACTCGCGGTGTCTTTACTCGCTGAGCCTTTACTCGCAGTGTCTTTACTCGCTGAGTCTTTACTCGCGGTGTCTTTACTTGCTGAGCCTTTACTCGCTGAGCCTTTACTTGCTGAGCCTTTACTCGCTGAGCCTATACTCGCTGTGCCTTTACTCACTGTGCCTATACTCGCTGTGCCTTTACTTGCTGAGCCCTTACTCGCTGTGCCTTTACTCGCTGTGCCTTTACTCGCTGAGCCTATACTCGCTGTGCCTTTACTCGCTGAGCCTTTACTCGCTGTGCCTTTACTCGCTAGCCTTTACTCGCTGTGCCTATACTCGCTGAGCCTATACTCGCTGTGCCTTTACTCCCTGAGCCTATACTCGCTGAGCCTTTACTCGCTGTGCCTTTACTCGCTGAGCCTATACTCGCTGTGCCTTTACTCCCGGAGCCTATACTCTCTGTGCCTTTACTCGCTGAGCCTTTACTCACGGAGCCTTTACTCACTGAGCCTTTACTCGCTGAGCCCTTACTCGCTGAGCCATTACTCGCTGAGCCTTTACTCACTGAGCATTTACTCACTGAGTCTTTACTCGTGGAGCCTTTACTCGCTGAGCCTTTACTCACTGAGCATTTACTCACTGAGCCCTTACTTACTGAGCTGTTACTCACTGAGTCTTTACTCACTGAGCCTTTACTCACTGAGCCACGCCTTCTCCCTATTAGTAGGAAAGTTGCATTAGGACATTTTTCTAATACTCTAGGTTAGGGGTGCGCAAACTGGGGGGCGCAAGATTTTCCAGGGGGCGCGGCGTCTGCAGAGGTCCTGCGCTCTTTCCCGAGGCATTTCTATTCTTCTGCGACACATCGGCATGGTAATGCGGCATCAAGTGATGCAGCAGGGTCACGTGACGTCACATGACCCCGCGGCATCATTTGACGCCGGAGGAAAGGTAAGGAGGGAGGCGCAAGCCGTGGGGTGGGGGGTGAGCAGGCAGGGGGTGCAGTCTAAAAAGTCTGCGCACCCTGCTCCAGGTCACAGACATTTGTTCTATTGTAGATCTTATCACTAACCTGAAGAGCTGTCACTGGCCACATTGCTGACTAAATATTAGAGTTTAAAACCAGAGACAGAACATGAAACACACAGAGCTCAGTGCACATCCAGTGACACAGACACACGGTACAGTGCCTAAATATATATGTATAGAGATCTTTTGAATAAAATTGTCTTTTAGTTTAACCCTTTGGCCAGTGTTGTAAGCCCCTGAGCCCCTCCAAGGCAGGCCACGTCTCAAGGGTCCTAACAGTAACTTAAATTCTTAATAACCTGTGCATTACCAGGAAGAAGGATTTATAGTAAATCTGTCAAAATTAGTTGCATAGTTCTAAGTCTGACTGAAGCTTTTTGGGGGTTCAATATGAGCTTATAGGGGTCCTGTATGTATGTATGTATGTATGTGTATGTACTGTATGTATGTATATGTATGTATATAAATATTAGAGTGTAATATGTGTGTTTGGAATGAAATGACTGGTCCTGGTGACATTATTCCCTTCTGGCATTTGGATGCGCCAGTCAGAATAGGGCAGGACTGGCCAACTCCAGTCCTCAAGGGCCACCAATAGGTCCGGTATTAGGGATATCACTGCTTCAGCACAGGTTTCTCAATCAGTGGCTCTGACTAAGCCACTGATTGAGCCACCTGTGCTGGAGCAGGGATATCCTTTAATCCCGACCTGTTCATGACCCTTGGGTCCTGGAGTTGGCCAGCCATTGACTGAGACACGGGTTGAGCCACCTGTGCTGAAGCAGTGATATCCTTTAAACCCGACCTGTCAGTGGCCCTTGAGAACTGGAGTTGCTACCCTCCCCCCTAGAATAGAGCTACGATTAGCCTGAAACATCTGTCTGCTAAGCCAGCTTTTGCTGCGTCTGGAAATGCTCTCTACCTACGCTGCCAATATCCGTGGTACGTGTGAGATGGAAACTTTCACTCTTGTGCTCTCTCTGCCTTTCCTAAATGCATCACTTGGTTTTATTAACATTTAAACTTCCTGTTTCTTCCGAGAGAATGTAACATTTTGTGTTGCACGGTCAACAGTGGAAAACCTGCCCGTCGCTGTCATGAGAACAGTCCGGTTCTAAGAAAGACAGACTCATGGTTTCTCAATCTTTTCCTTGCATCGAACATTATTTCCATTAATTTATGCTCCTACTGTGCTTGTTTTTATTTCCCCGATCTGTTTCCCGTTTCTCCCCAGCTCACCCATTTGCCCTGTGTGTGTGTTGCTACAGTATCACATTATTATAATAATAATAATATTTATTTTATTTAAGACACACTTGCTTAAAGAAGCATATGAGTAGCACCGTGGCTAATACTATACACGATACATAAAGCTTGGCCCCCTGCAGACACACTTACCAGAATTCCCTCCTACTGTCTCTGTATGTTCTCCCTACCAATTAGATTGTAAGCTCTTCGTAGCAGGGACTCCTCTTCCGAAATGTTACTTTTATGTCTGACGCACTTATTCCCATGATCTGTTATTTGTATTATTTGTGATTTATATGATTGTGTATTACTGCTGTGAAGCGCTATGTGCGTTAATGGCGCTATATAAATAAAGACATATATACATAATAATAATGTATTTATAAAGCCCCAGCCTATTCCTTGGCAAGACACAGCGGGGCTGGAAGACGAGAACAATAAAATATCATCATTGACATGCCCTCTGGTAGAGTAGGTAAGGAGACTACTGCCCCGAAGAGCTTACAATCATTAATTAAAGGAGGTTGTATATAAGGTGAAGATGATGAAGACGAAAGACAGTGTTGAAAATGGTGTGCTAGAAAAAAAAACCTCAATTTTTCATTAGATATATACTGTATATATCAATTTGAATATAGTTTTTGTGGAACTGTAGGGTTCTTAACATTAAGGGGAGTTACAATGTGGAATTCATTACCCATGGAGACTGTGATGGCAGATACAATAGATTTGTTAAAAAGGTATACAGGAATATCTTAATATATAAAATCAAAAGGTTAGTGCTATCTGCGGTGAATCTGATTGGTCCTCAGCCTCTGGCCAATCAGATTGGTGGGTCTGACGTCACCCAACTGCCACTGTCTTCCCCCTCGGCCACACACCCACACACACACACACACTCTCTCTGTCCTCTCCCCCCCCCATCACACTCACTCACCTCCCTCTCCGGCGCTCCACTCACCTCCCTCTTCGGCGCTCCACTCACCTCCCTCCCCGGCGCTCACTCACCTCCCTCTCTGGCACTCACTCACCTACCTCTCCGGCGCTCACTCACCTCCCTCTCCGGCACTCCACTCACCTCCCTCCCCAGTGCTCCACTCACCTCCCTCCCCAGCGCTCCACTCACCTCCCTCTCCGGCGCTCCACTCACCTCCCTCTCAGGCGCTCAACTCACCTCCCTCTCCGGCGCTCCACTCACCTCCCTCCCCGGCGCTCCACTCACCTCCCTCCCCGGCGCTCCACTCTCCTCCCTCCCCGGCGCTCCACTCACCTCCCTCCCCGGTGCTCCACTCCCCTCCCTCCCCGGCGCTCCACTCACCTTCCTCCCCGGCGCTCCACTCACCTCCCTCCCCGGCGCTCCACTCACCTCCCTCCCCGACGCTCCACTCACCTCCCTCCCCGGCGCTCCACTCACCTCCCTCTCCGGTGCTCCACTCACCTCCCTCCCCGGCGGGGGAACAGGCAGTGGCCAGGCAGGCTGCAGCTGCCTCGCGGCGCCGAGTGCCTAAGATGGCGGCGCCCGGAAGGACCCCCTTCCTCCCTCACGGCGCCGAGTGCCTAAGATGGCGGCGGCCGGAAGTAGAGGTAGGGTGTGTGTGTGTGTGTCTCTCCCACTTCCCCCCACCCCCCAGAGCACGCTCTCTATGGCTCAACATCCCCGAGGAGCAGGAGGAGGGCGGCAGGGAGTTGCGGCCGCGCAATACCTCCTTTGTGCCACCGGGAGTCGGCGGAGGCCACGAGGGGGGAGAGAACCAGTGGCAGCCCGAGGAGCGCGGCATGCTGCCAGGTGAGGAAATGCAGGGGGAGGAATCCATGCCTTTGAGGCCCCCCTGCCTTTGACATCCCCCCCTGCCTTTGACGCCCCCCCCTGCCTTTGACGACCCCCCTGCCTTTGACGACCCCCCTGCCTTTGACGCCCCCCCCTGCCTTTGATGCCCCCCCTGCCTTTGACGCCGCACCCCCCCTGCCTTTGACGCCGCCCCCCCTGCCTTTGATGCCCCCCCTGCCTTTCAAGCCCCCCCTGCCTTTCAAGCCCCCCCCTGCCTTTCACACCCCCCCTGCCTTTCACCCCCCCCTGCCTTTCACGCCCCCCGTCCCCCCCTGCTTTTCACACCCCCCGTCCCCCCCCTGCCTTTCACGCCCCCCCCTCCCTATATCAGCTAGTATCAAATAAGTAAACATGGGAAGGATGTTGATCCAGGGAGTAATCTGATTGCCAATTCTTGGAGTCAGGATGGAATGTATTTTTCCCCTTATGAGATCATTAGGTGTCACTGGGGTTTTGTTTGCCTTCCTCTGGATCAATGTACAGATATAGGATACAGTATCTGTCGTCTAAATTTAGCATAGGTTGAACTTAATGGATGTATGTCTTTTTTCAACCTCATCTACTACAGTATGTAACTATGTTTACTTTGAACGTTTTCATAAATTATAAATTTGAATGGGGAGGGATACAAAAAAATAATAGGGACGTGGGAGGGTGAGGGGGACATGGTACAATTCATATACATTTCTATTTGTATGTATGTATATCTTTATTTATATAGTGCCATTAATGAACATAGCTTTTCACAGCAGTAATACACGTCACAATCATATAAATAACAAATAACACGTAATGGTGAGAAATGCATCAGACATAAAAGAAAGATTTAGGAAAAGGAGTCCCTGCTACGAAGAGCTTACAATCTAGTTGGTAAGTAAGAAGAACGTACAGAGACAATGGGAAGGTGTTCTGGTAAGTGCGTCTATAAGGGGCCACGGTCGATGTATGATGTGTAAAGTATCAGCAACAGAGCTACCCCGATCCCCTCCTTTTCAGTTCGAGATACCCCTATGTATTATCCCAGTATTGCTTGCCCATTGGGAATCCTAGCAAGTCCTGTACAAGTGACCCCAATACCTGTTGTCGTAGTGGGAACTGCCACTTCCCTGCCACCGGAGAGGACTGTTAATGCAGATGCGCGGTTAAAGCCCCCAGGAGTCCTCGGTACTGAGGCCAACTGTGGCATGCCGTTTTCATACTTCTAATCTTATATTGGACTCCCTTCATCTTCTGCAGGGGATCCTAACTTAACCAGGGTACTGTCCTTAGCATCAAGATAATAAAGTAGAGGTGGGCCTGGTCTGTACTATTGTATTATGAATATCCCTATCTCTCCTCCCCGAGGCTCCTCTCCTCTTGTCCTCCTGGAACATACGCACTAAACTTTTCCCTCCCCTTATGTACTCATGTTATGATCCCATGACAACACAGGGTGGGGCCCGGTACACACTATCCATTGTAGTAACCCTTTAGAGGGGGGGGGGCTTACATACTTGTGGGGATATTTATATTAACTTCAAGTCTCTATACTAAAACACTACATTAGACCTTATGTGCTTTTCTTTTCAAGCTTCTAAGGCTGGGGCCTTGGTGCCGCAGACCGTGTTGAGGCGTTCGCGCGCTGAGTGATGAGATTGCCTTAAGGCAGTGATCGCGTCCATGCGGCGTGCGGGAGCGTGTGGGTTACACGTGGAAAATTAGATTGGGCTTATCGGGGTCTGTCAGTTCGGTTTTTTTCGAGATACCAATGTCCACTGCTCTTTGCCGTCCGTGCTCGCAAAAGCTCCCCCTAAATCCATCATCTGACTAGATGAAGTCAACCTAATTTTTATATGCAATGTAAGGCTTTACACTCCTCTGCCCCTCCTTACAGCTCAGCCCTAATTTCTCGCTATGCACCACCCCGACTCTTGCGTTCTGTTCAAGGATGTCTTCTCTGTACTCATTTTGTGCCTAACGCCCTCTCCCTCCTTAAAATTCACTCACTGACTGCCCCACACCTCTGGAATGCCCTTCCCCTCAATATCCGTCTTGTACCCGCTCTATCCACCTTTAAGACCCATCTTCAAACTAACCTGCTTAACGAAGCATATGAGTAGCTCCGTGACTGATACTATACACCTTATGCATCGACCTTGGCCCATTGCAGACGCACTTACCAGAACGCCCTCCTACTGTCTCTGTACGTGCTTCCTACTTACCAACTAGATTGTCAGCTCTTCGGGGCAGGAACTCCTTTTCCTAAATGTTACTTTTATGCCTGATGGGAAGGAAGAGCCTGGCACTACGGATTTCTGCTTATGAAAAAATGTATTAGTGGGCCAGTGTGATGACGTTTCGGCCCCAAGGGCCTTTCTCAAATGCTAATGGCATGATAAAAAAACAACATTAAAATGTGTCTTAAATACACCCCACCACATGTGTCCCTGATTGTCCTCCATTGAAATATGGGCAACAGGCTTTTCTTCATGTGGATCTTGCGACATCTGTGACGTCATCACGGTGCTTCTTCCAGCCTCCAAGTGCTGTGATGCGTGTGACGTCATCGCGTTCGACATCCAACGTAGGTCCGCCTCCTGGACGTCCCATCTTGCCCTTCCTCTGACGCCCATGGTTTTTTCAGTCCCTCCAGACGTGGGGCGGAGCCAATGATCTCTATTATGCTCTGTGATAAGTTCTTGACGACAGGGACCCCCCTTTTCTCCATAATCACTCCTCCTTTAGTGCTTTCATCCATGTGTAATGTGGGGCAATGTGTATACTGCCTTCTTATTCCCACAATCATCTTTATGTGCCTCCTGTGGTGATCAATGATCACTTTTCACCTCCGCAGAGGTCCCTCAAATGAGTTGTATCTCTCCTAAATCCGTCCCAATATACCCCCGCCACGAACAGCACACAAGTGAACACGTGACTTAGATATGCAACCAGGGTTAATACACACGGCTACTCTAACCAACTCACCTTTCACCTGCGCAAGGTACCTCCAGTGAGTTAATATTAACCCCTACTCAATTGCAAATTATATCTATACACTACCACCACCTGGGGTATACAAATAAGATGTAAAATTAATATTTGCGAGGGCCCCAGGTCCCTGTTTATTATAGAAAAAAATATGCACTTTAACACACCAGAAATCCGTTGTAGCAAAATGTGTCTGAAAACGTAAATATTCTGTCCAGATCGTGCAACAGTTCATTCAGAGCCCAAAGCATCACTTATTAAATGTTTTAATATATATAAAAATATAGTGCTTAGATTACAGAAAAGAGGTATTACAAAAACCATACAGTTACAATAAAATGCAGAACAGCTTCTTAAAATAAAAGGGCAAAACATAAAAGAAAACCTATACATTACCAAATGCCATAGACTTTCCCCAGAGAGGTCGCTGGTTTAGAATATGAGATCTACGTGTTTTATCCAAAACACTCCTCTGGCAGGATCTGATCTTCATAAGCCTTGCTCAAACTTAAATACAATTTTTTCCCATTGAACACAACCTACACCGAGCCCCTGTCGTATATCAGCTGTGAGATGGACGGTTTTACATCAGAGGGGAAAAAAAACTCTTACAAACGTTTGAATTGTGCCTCAGTCTATAACTGCACTCACAACTTCACTTCTGTAATACTGACACACACGTGAGACACAACAATACATTCAGGCACTCACTGCGGACGCGACAAGTGTAAATGTGACCGTCTTAATCCTAAATCTAGGTGACATCGATATCTGTCACTTACTCTCTCTTAAACATACAGTGTGTGATGTAAGAACGTGCCCCTCAGTGACACAGTTACAGATTTGCTACTTTTATTATACAGAGGAGCTGACATCATAGGATATTCTCATTTTTAATACAGTCACTCTCATATTGAATACTTTCTTAGCCACACCTCTTGAACCTTGCAGAACCATCTAGTGAATGCCTTTGAAGCTTGCTCTATGCCATATAGAGTCTATGGAGACAATGTTTACAGAAAGTTGTCACAGGGCCATATTTTACACCCAAGTCTTATTTCGACTCTATCACCCATCTGGTCCTTTGAAGTGAGCCTATACAGGATACACCCCCCCCCAATTAAGCTCTCTTTGAAGCCAAGCACAACCTGGAACAAGCCTCGGCTTGTAATAAACCAAATATACAGTATATATATATTTGTGCTTTCCTGTATACAATCTAAAATAAACCCAGATTATTTTTTCTCCTGGCTTATAATTTTGCCGGTGTGATTGTGATGCAGGAAGGAGAGAAGGTTGGTGTGTTTCTGAGAGTGTCTGGCTAGGAAGCGAGGATTTGGAGATGATTAAAGATTTCTAGCAGGCACTCTGTATTATGGTAGCGGCAGGAGGTTTTCCGATTGAGGATTTCAGGTGGAAGATGTCATCGCTTCTTTGGAGAAGCGAAGAAGTCAGATTTCCGGTCATGTTCCGGAACTCATGCGCAGCGAACCTGATGATCTGGGGTATATCCGACATAGAATGTAGAAATGAATCAGAGCGTCTTTTGATGTGGTTCAGAGAAGTGAGGATTACTTGTTACATCGGTGGGCTTCTCTTTTAGCACTGTCATGATATGGGCGTCTTTGCGGTGAAAAAAATGACCTATTTATTGAGTTGAGGTGACGTCACAAACATGTTTACTTTAAATCTGCATTGTTTTGGGATACATTGAGTTATCCTTTGCAAAGAAGGCTGTATTTAGGGGAACAGGCACCGAATATAAGGACTGCTTTCCCCCGCCTCTATCCTCTGACCTGCTTCTTTTTCTACGTAAATTACTTATCTAAAAATCTCCTTACCCGTGTCTCATTGTTCCACCTGGGGTATTCCCTTTCCAACCTCGGTTTATAAACGTATAAGCATTGTTTGTGGGTGAAGGTGGCTACAGAGGTAGGTCCCAGCTAAGCAATGCAGTAGGTGACTCATAAGGGGAAGTTTTATAGGACTCATTTCGGAAAACATAACCTTGCACAAAATGTGCCGTAAGATGGACCTCATAGAAAATCCTAGAGCAGAAAGAACAGTATCAGTGCTTCAGAAAAATAACAACAACTGTGGGTCCGCAATGTGTGATGTATATGAGGCCCATGCAGATATGACTGTAATAGATGAAATTAAATTGAGGTAAATCTGTGTTTAAAATATTCTGTAGGTATAATGTTATCAATAACTCCTATTGTGGAAAGACTACAAGCTCCATGATGTTTGCCCAGGGGGACTGTCCATAGAATCACTGAAGTGTGACAGGGACGGATCCCTATGTGGCTAGGGGCGTGTATCACCTGGAGTAGGAAGAGGAACACCCTCTTTGATAAAGCGCTGGACAGCGCGAAACGCGTTAGAGTGTTCTCTACCGTTCCCTGATTTTTATATGTTGCCAGGTTAGAATAAAATTCTTTTTCCACGTGATCCAGCCTCCATCGTTATTAGACAGTGCACCAGTCTACTTCCCCCCTGTGGCAATACTTCCGGTAAGATGGGCCTTCATGTGTGCGGCAAAACTCGGCATTGTGTGCGGTTCTCCCATGTGGGATGCAATACATTGTCAGTCTATTCTCCACGTTGGATATTGAATAGTAAAACGATATGATATGCAGGTGTTCTCCTCAACAGAAGTATCTGGTGCTGAGTCTGCTTGGGCAGTAGGTGGTAGTAGAGCTAAATATAGATGTTGCAAGTCAGAACAGATAGAAGAAACTGGTTGCCCCTACTAGAATACACCTATCCTAGATTTACAGAGCTTCGTTAAGTCAGGTCTCACCACGTGAGGTTACAAATGGTGGGTCGCCGTGCTGGTCCTCTCTTCCATGTAGTAACACAGGAGGAAGAGGCAGTAGGGGGTATGATACCTTTTATTGGGCCCTAAGGTTTTCGTGGATCTGGTCCCTAATGTGCTCCAGTACAGACATTATTTCTATTAAATCACTCAATTTCCTGAGGATTCGTCATTAATGTCATTTAACGGGTTTCTTGATTTAAACATTAGTTGGAATGTCCCATTTCTCAAGCTTGCTACATTTCACAAAATTGAAATCACATAATGCAATATTTGCGGGTTAGAATGTATACCTTTGAGATAAAGATGAGGTACTGCAATTATGTCAGAAGCAAAGTCACAAACTCTTATCCCTGGAGGAATTCAAATCCAGATTAGATTGTAGGAACCTTCCCTTGATGCATGAAGTAAAAGTATTAGCAAAGATGATGGTAGGGTGCCATCTGCTGGTGATCCTGAAAAGCATCTCCCGAGCTGGGGAAATGTTGCTAGTCTTGTTAGAATGGACACAGAACAAATTGTTAGTGACAGCAAAATGCCCTACAGAGGGTACAGCTGATATTTTAATATTTTATTTGTAGAGTGCCATACAATATGTCTATGAAATATAATCAAGCTTTCTTTACAGGGGGCTAAACTCCAGTCCTCAAGACCCCCCAACAGATCAGGTTTTGAGGATATCGCTTTTTCAGCACAGGTGGCTCAATCTGAGCCACCTGTGCTGAAGCAGGGCCTGATTGAGCCACTTGTGCTGAAGCAGGGGCGGATAGAGCCACCTGTGCTGAAGCTGGGATATCCTCAAAACCTGACATGTTGGGGGGGTCTTGAAGACTGGAGTTGAGCCCCCCTGGATTACTCCTAGTCTCCTTCACCTATTCCTGCCTTCCTGACTGGAGAAAGGTATGTGCTAGACTGTGATGTACAAGAACATTAGCAAGAACCACGTTTGGGCCACCAAACAGCTCTGTAATGGCGCCAATGATGATATCACTAACATGGAGATGCCACGTTGACACAACGATGTGAAAGTGTTTTCCCAGAAGCTGTTCTGACCCCCACACTGAACCTCCAGGACGTGTAATGTTGGGGCTTCGTTGCAAGTGCTACAGATCCAGAATTGGGTCCCACTTTTCCGCCAACGCACCTACGCTAAGCGACGTGGCTAAATCTGCATCTGAGTGATAAGAAAGGGGCAAAGCAGGTCACAAACGACAACGGTTCTTTTTATTGTCATTAATAAAAGTATGGTACATAGGAAATGCAAAGGGGGGGGACACTTGGTATCTTTTTTAAAGGCGGGAGTAATACTCGCTACCATCGTTGGCACGTGGCTTTAAACACCCAAACATTGCAAGTCAGTAATACGCTTCAGATTACACACAGTCGGCCTCTTGGATGAGCTTCTGTTGCGTCATTTTGTACATCAATAAATTCACCATTTTGCTCTAAAATGATCAAAATAATAAGAAAATACCCACGCAATCCTGGTGCGGAGTTTTGTCTCTTTTGCCCTTTTTTGTCGAAAGGCTCTGTAACAAGTTTCAGACGGCCAAACACTGCTAGAGTAACTCACACCGCGTACACCCGCAGTCACACCGCGTACACCCACACCGCGTACACCCACACCGCGTACACCCACACCGCGTACACCCACACCGCGTACACCCGCAGTCACACCGCGTACACCCACACCGCATACACCCACACCGCGTACACCCACAGTCACACCGCGTACACCCGCAGTCACACCGCGCACACCCACACACGCGTACACCCGCACCGCGTACACCCGCAGTCACACCGCGTACACCCACACCGCGTACACCCGCAGTCACACCGCGTACACCCACACCGCGTACACCCGCAGTCACACCGCGTACACCCACACCGCGTACACCCACACCGCGTACACCCGCAGTCACACCGCGTACACCCACACCGCGTACACCCGCAGTCACACCGCGTACACCCACACCGCGTACACCCGCAGCCACACCGCGTACACCCACACCGCGTACACCCGCAGTCACACCGCGTACACCCACACCGCGTACACCCGCAGTCACACTGCATACACCCACACCGCGTACACCCGCAGTCACACCGCGCACACCCACACCGCGTACACCCGCAGTCACACCGCGTACACCCGCAGTCACACCGCGTACACCCACACTGCGTACACCCACACCGCGTACACCCGCAGTCACACCGCGTACACCCACACCGCGTACACCCGCAGTCACACCGCGTACACCCACACCGCGTACACCCACACCGCGTACACCCGCAGTCACACCGCGTACACCCACACCGCGTACACCCGCAGTCACACCGCGTACACCCACACCGCGTACACCCGCAGTCACACCGCGTACACCCACACCGCGTACACCCGCAGTCACACCGCGTACACCCGCAGTCACACCGCGTACACCCACACCGCGTACACCCGCAGTCACACCGCGTACACCCACACCGCGTACACCCACACCGCGTACACCCGCAGTCACACCGCGTACACCCGCACCGCGTACACCCGCAGTCACACCGCGTACACCCACACCGCGTACACCCGCAGTCACACCGCGTACACCCACACCGCGTACACCCGCAGTCACACCGCGTACACCCACACCGCGTACACCCGCAGTCACACCGCGTACACCCACAGTCACACCGCGCACACCCACACTGCGTACACCCGCAGTCACACCGCGTACACCCGCAGTCACACCGCGTACACCCGCAGTCACACCGCGTACACCCGCAGTCACACCGCGTACACCCGCTGTCACACTGCATACACCCACACCGCGTACACCCGCAGTCACACCGCGTACACCCACACCGCGTACACCCGCAGTCACACCGCGTACACCCACACCGTGTACACCCGCAGTCACACCGCGTACACCCGCAGTCACACCGCGTACACCCACACCGCGTACACCCGCAGTCACACCGCGTACACCCGCCGTCACACCGCGTACACCCGCAGTCACACCGCGTACACCCACACCGCGAAAACCCGCAGTCACACCGCGTACACCCGCAGTCACACTGCATACACCCACACCGCGTACACCCACACCGCGAAAACCCGCAGTCACACCGCGTACACCCGCAGTCACACCGCGTACACCCGCCGTCACACCGCGTACACCCGCAGTCACACCGCGTACACCCACACCGCGTACACCCGCAGTCACACTGCATACACCCACACCGCCTACACCCACACCGCGAAAACCCGCAGTCACACCGCGTACACCCGCAGTCACACCGCGTACACCCGCCGTCACACCGCGTACGCCCACACCCACACCGCGTACACCCACAGTCACACTGCGTACACCCACAGTCACACTGCGTACACCCACAGTCACACTGCGTACACCCACACCCACACCGCGTACACCCGCAGTCACACTGCGTACACCCACAGTCAAGCGAGTTGCTGAATCATACTTAAAAGTGCTGTTCAAACCCTGATATGCATCACCGCCTGAACGTACCAATACTAGTGTCTTGTCCGCTGGGCTGAAACATTGCATGTCTGTGTGACACCATGATAAGTGCTGTTATGTTATTGCAAATGGTAGCACATTTTGTTAGAGTAAAACAGCTTTAAGTACTTTCCTGGCACCCCGCTGAGCACTGGTGGTGTTCTCATGTGAAGTGTTACATGTGCAAATTGCGTACGCACTGAACGGTTTCTGCAGTGGACGCCTAAATATCTCAATACAGTCGATCAGGGGCGGCCAACTCCAGCCGTCAAGGGCCACCAACAGGTCAGGTTTTCAGGATATCCCTGCTTCAGCACAGGTGGCTCAAAGACTGGAGTTGGCCACCTCATCGGTAGATCGTCATAAATCTGGTATGAGATTCCACTTTCTGTTACCCACTGCTTACTACATCTGTGTACTTTTAATAGAGTATGCTAGAAAAATGACAGACCTGTTACCCCTGAGTTTAAACGTCCCAATTCAATCTGCTCCGTATGCACACCCCTGCCCGCTGCACACACTGCCCGCTGCACACACTGCGCGCTGCACACACTGCCCGCTGCACACACTGCCCGCTGCACACACTGCCCGCTGCACGCACTGCCCGCTGCACGCACTGCCCGCTGCACGCACTGCCCGCTGCACGCACTGCCCGCTGCACACACTGCCCGCTGCACACACTGCCCGCTGCACACACTGCCCGTTGCACACACTGCCTGGGGTCTGACGGAAGTGAAAGTGACCTTGGAACATTCTATGCGAAAAGGAACTTGCGGTGTGTATATTCCGCATTATTCGGGGCACCCCTGTGCCGTATACATATAATTGTATAAATAATGGTATCGGGGTTTGAACATGCGTTTGAAGTACAGCCACGTTTCTGTGTGCGAATGATCGCCATATTTGGGGTAACTCATGCTGTTTTCAATGGGACATGTGACAAGCCAGATATGGACGCTCTCGTCTTCCTGTAACTTATCGCGCCTGTTACAAATGCCATTTACACTACAACATGGTCTTATGGGTTTTGGGGTACCCAGCACTGTTGAGACGCAGCTTATAAAAATGTAATTGTGGTTATTTTACTGTTGATAAAATTGCCGGCATACCACCCCCCCAAATGTTTTATTTTTTGATACATTATATAAATGTATATTATTTTGATATAAAAGCCTCCCCATCCCACCACATAAACCAAAACGTATGACACAAATATTAAACAATAGCTTTAGTTTAAAATATGACGGTATCTAAAACTACCCCTGTACACCTTGCCTCTTTGCCCTGTCCTCCCCTGCGTATTCTCACCCACTCTCCCTGCCGGCCTCACGCGAGGAGGCTGCGTTCGGCGCGCTCGGCTGCATCAGAAAGTCTTTGGTGCTGTTTGAGCCGCAGACAATGAAAGCTGATCTGTAGAATTGCAACTGCTATTACGCTGGACAGATGTGCAGAGCTGTATACCTGCAGGACCGCCCAGCAATGAAGTACTTAAGACACTGTGGTATTTCCATAAGACACTTCTTTTGTTTGGGGGGGGGGGGGGGGGGGATTGAGTTGTGTGGTTGGGGTGGATGAGCTGGCTGCTGTAAGTGGTTATCATAGGCAATCCTTCCACCTTTCCCTTCCCTGAGTCCTTAAGCTCTCTTCCGTCTCCCTTCAAGATTCCGGAAGCTGACAGGCCTTATCTTCATTTCTGCGAACTGAATGGAGTACTCGTGCCCCTTCCAGTGGAACCAGTTGATGCCCTACAAAAGACATAACATGATTATGCGACAGCATATTATATAAGCTAATAATTAGCAGTGGTTATATAATGCTTCTTATGATCTGTACGTACAGTCTATTATAATGAAAGTAACTTTCTGTATGCTTGTTCATGGTACACAGCAGTATTTAACTAACAATCACTTATGATGTCACAGAATGACCTCATAATGCTGTTGCCTAGGGATATGCCTACAGTGTGTGGAATGAATGCTACAGTCATTCCAAGAATTGATGAAAGCTAGCATGGGGGAGGGTTTGGTTAATGGGGTAGTCCTGGCAGCAGGGGGGATCCGCACAGGGGGTGTGTTGGTCAGCAGGTTAGGAGGTTTGGCAGGACGGGGATCATCATGGGGAGGGGTTGTTTGGCACAAGATATAGACAGGACTTGTTTGGTAGACGGTGGGGAAGCTGGCAGGGCGCTTGCTTTTTCTTGTGCTTGAATTATTACTCTCTCAAGACCCAGAAGAGTGCTCCTTGTTAAATAATAATAGTCTGCCGGATACAGAGAGAATGTACAAGCTCCATGCTATATTCAGTCCAGCGTCTCACCTGACTGTGGTTATTGTCATTGTATCTGCCCATTAAGTTCACTCTGTGGCAGTTCTTGTACCAGAAAGCCCCCTTGTAGGACAGAGCACAATTGGTAATGGCGGAATCGTTGTCCTTATCATAAGTGGAGAAGGAACGGCCATTGTGGTAGGTCATGGAATCTCCTACAGGGACAAGAGTAACAGGATGGTCACTGGAAATATTATGGATGTTCGTACAGCTGCAGCCGCCGGCTTTACACCGTTTGCTATGGAAAATCTGTGGCTACCTCGCAGGAACACTGCGAGATCGTGCAGCCAGACTAATGGCCCATCGGATTAACACAGCAGGGGTCCCTGCATCTGAATGGGACTCACGCTGTGTGTATCCCACCGGGCTGCGAGTCCCATTCAAACACAGGGACCCCCGCGGTGTTAATCCGATGGGCCATTTCAGCCTGCTCGGGACCTTCTCACGAGTTACTGTGAGACAGCCACAGCTTTTTCAAGGCGAGGGGTCTAAACCCGGCGGCTGCCGCTGGAGAAGACTTTGCACGGGTATAATACAGAGCAGGTAAATATAATATATAATACAGTGCAGGTAAATATAATATATAATACAGTGCCGGTAAATATAATATATAATACAGTGCAGGTAAATATAATATATAATACATTGACATATTTTCCTCTGAGTATTGCATGATTTCAGTTTCCCCGAACTGTATCTGGTAACACAATCATTTACGTTTCCGTCTCTGGTTGGTGTTAGAGAAACTCTTGTTATTTTTATCGAATATAATGGAATAATGTTTTAGCTACTTAGAATAGTGACTTGCACGATGTTTCACCAGATAGCCGTGCAGTTGATGCTACAGTGCATATTTAGTCCTTGCAGTACACGGAATTTCCCACCTGCTGTTCCACTGTAGCCATCGACCTTCAACCTGTAGCGACTCTTGGCATCGCCAACACTAAACTTATCGTAAACAGCATAAGCCGTCTCATCCAGGTCGCGGAGGTCAACTCGTAGCTCGTATTGACCTTGGGAAGTGATCTTGTGCAGGTTCTCCAGACCTGTAAAAACAGAAGCACGGGATCATGAAGGGCACCATTATTTTAGGAATGGCTTTTTAACCCTGATGAAGGCATTTAGTCCCCGATTTTTAGTGACCACATTGACTTAACCTTTGTAGGTGAAATAATATGAATGCAATGAATCGTTGTAACTGGGAAATCTGCTACTTCTGTTATGGCTCTGTGGGCTCCAGTCCTCGAGGGCAACCCACAGGTCCTGTTTTAAGGTTATCCCTGCTTCAGCGCAGGTGGCTCAATCATTGAGCTGAAGCAGGGATATCCCTAATACCTAGCCTGTTGGTGGCCCTTGAGGACTGGAGTTGACCAGTCAACGACTGATCCACTAATTGAGCCACCTGTGCTGAAGCAGGGATATTTCCTTTCCTATTGTCTGATTTTGCTGCGCTTACTGTATTATTATAATTCCCTGTACTGTATTCTTTGTGAAGCGCTGAGTACATTTTTGGCGCTATATAAATAAAGACATACATACATACACACCTGGCCTGTTGGTGGGCTTTGAGGACTGGAGTTGGCCATCCCCGTACTATGCAGTATGTACAAAGCGCTATGATGCATTAACAAAGACTCCAAGCACCCTATGGAATGGATACCCTATGGAATGCTGAGCTTTAGGCTCCCAACTCGAGCTCTCTGCAAAGCAAGTTCTTAATGCTTACGGAGGCCATGGAGTGACCCCGTACCAACGATGGCACTACGAGTAGAACTCAGGAAAGTTAGAATTAGCCTAATGTAGAACCTTATCTACGCAGCCACAGTGTTAGGCCAGGTCCCCGCTGGCTCAGCGCCCGCTGTGGCGGATGCTGCAGGGACAAGAGCCGCCCGCAGTGGGGCCGGGACTGCTGTGAGGGGGGGCCGCTGCGCTGCGGCGACAGAAACTCCTGCTCCCAAGAGAATTGAGATCAAGACTCACGACGGAGCGCTAGGCCACACCCCCCGGCTGTTCAGCCAATGAGGGTGAACCTGCCGGGTGACGTCACGGCCGCGGCCCCATCACTCCCCCGTCACTCCTCCACCCCCCGTGTCTTTCCCCCTGCAGCTCTCTGCAGACCGGGGGACTCGGCTGCACGCGCCGCCAGCCTCGTAGGCGCGCGTGCAGCGCAGGCTGTGGGGCCGCAGTCTAACATAGACAAAATGGGATATGGGCCTTGCCTGACACAATGTAATCCTGTAGTTTAGTTTTCCGTTAATGAGTGTATAAGTATTTTTTCCCCCAATGATTTCTTTTAGCATCCATGTGTCTAAATAATACACAAAAGTGATATTATATTGGACTTCCCACTGCGTGACCTACAGGCGCGGATTTACAAGGCAGGGCCCCTCTGTGGGGCATCATATGGCCCATTCATTCCCGTTGGAAGGTGGCTTATTGCTTAGCGCCACTTAGTAAATATGTGTATAGGGTCTTAACGTGTAACAGAGACAGCGACCACACTGTGTCCCACAAATGCTTTGTTGCTCTTACCCATGAAGAATTCTTTAGTGGGATTCCCAAATCCCGCACTGTACGTCCTCCAGTTTCTGTAAAATTCTTCCGACCCGTCGTTTCGCCTCAAAAACACCTAGTGACCCAGAAACACCGGCGGTCATTACCTTTGGCCACAGTGGCAGTAAGAAGCAATGCCCTTTCTTTCCAGCACACAGGAAGACCTTTAATATAGTGTCGCATTTTCAATTATCCTTAATCTAATGCAAAATGATGGTGCGTTAGGGTAACCAAAGCTTGCGCCGTGTTACTCATCGCACCAGAAGCACTATGCACCTTTTATATTTATGGGACACTTAATGGTGCCTTCACTTTGATTGCTGTATTATATTTCTTTTAGTATTGACCATTTGTAATAAAAGGCACATTAAAGGAGAAATCCAAGCCGGGATCTTTTGCTATTTTTCTCTCTCTGCATTTTGACACACAGGATTTTAGCAGGGGGTCTTTGGAGTGGAACCCTGTTAATTTCAGCTTCGGGGCCCCCTGCTTCCAGAGATACTTACCTCCGAAGGAGGTGCCGGTATCTCTCTGCACTTTAAAACCCCCGGTCGCATGGGCCAATAGGAAGCCGCACTGGATGAGGTCACAGCTTCCTATTGGTTCGCAGGGCCTGGGAGCTTTGAAAAGCAGCCATTATGCGAACCCTTGAGTGGCTACCGGGACCCATTACAGAGGTAAGTACCTCCGGAAGCAGGGGGTCCCCGGGAACTGAAATTAACGGGGTTCGGCTCTAGAGACCCCCTGCTTCAATCCTGTATTTAAAAAATGGAAACATGTTCTTAATACGTTTATTGGCAGGACGTGATCTGCCTCAAGGCCCAGGGCAGAGGAGCTGATACGTGGCACCCTAGGGTGTCCTTCTTCCCCCCCAGTGCTTAGGCTCTTTGAATTTCCAGCAGTTTTGAAAGGTTCCCCATACTTCATTGATTAACAGCATACATCAGAGAGGCTGCTGGGGACCTCTTCAGCGTTTACATGGAATTAAAACACTCATTTTCAGCATCCTGACCCGTTTTGCATGACCATATTTTAGCTGCCACTGGAACATGCTTTGTGCTGCTCTGCGGATCTTGATGCATTGCATTAGGAATCACATTTGCCGACTTGTATTGTTAAAGTGCAGATGACACATTCATAGCCTCAAAACTCTACGTCGGTGGTGGCCAACTTGAGTCCTGAAGGGCCACCAACGTGTCAGGTTTTAAGGATGTCCCTCCTTCAGCGCAGGTGGCTCAGTCATTGTCTGAGTCATGGCCACTGCAAAATGACAGAGCCACTGACTGAGCCGCCTGTGTTGAAGCAGGGATATTCTTAAAACCTGACCTGTTGGTGGCCCTTGTGGACTAGAGTTGACCACCCCTGCTCTAGATCAATACTTACAATCCATCCACCTCCATCGACACTCATGTCACAGTACACCTCTGCGGGCTCAGACTGGTCACCATTCAAGTAAATTGTGTAGATGCCAGAGGCGGTTTCTCCGTTCAAGAGAGCCTGGGAACAATCTTTGGGGTATTGATAGAGGAGTCCAGCTGCAGAGAGAGCGAGAGACCAGCACTTTATCTTCTCTTCCAACAGGCTGGGAAATGAGTCATTGGCAAATGGTCTACTCTCATGGATAAATCCATCACAACTTATCCCCTTCCACACCTTTTGAATTCAAAGTCTACGTCTTATCCCTGCACTGCCCCCTTTATGTCTTCTTCTCAACATCCATTGCAACCAGATATCCCTCTTACAAACACTGCGTATGATATTTTGCTTCGTTATTTCTGCCCCACCCGATGAAGGACCATGAGAGGTTGGAAAGCTTGTAACATATCAACTACTTGTTGGTCCAATAAAAGGTATTGTACCCCGACTCCCTTTACCTACTTTGTTGGACCAACGATCAGTTGATATGTTGCAAGCTTTCCAACCTCTCGGGGTCCTTCATCAGGTCCTACCCAAGGTTGGAAAGCTTGTAACATCTCAACTACTTGTTGGTCCAATAAAAGGTATTATACCTCCTACTCCCTCTCCCTCCTTTGTAACTTTATGCACAATAATAAATAGTTATTTCTTTTATTTTCTAGTACCAGCAAATGGCTAGAAGATGCAAGTTGTTCCTTTTATTGTGATTAACTAAGAAATGTGTCTGGTTTACATTTCAGTACAATGAAGAGACCAGAACTGGGATCATATCCCGTCCGTCTGAAAGAGCGCCAAGGCAAGGTAAGTGTCCCCAAACAAATTCCTTCTGTGCTCTCCAGCCCTTTGTAGTGTGTCTGTAGCTTCCAGCAGTAAGTACGTTGGCTTCCATTCCCCAGCAGTATTTTCTTCCAAACATGTGTTTCTTTTAAAAAATGACTGCCTTTCTACTTAATATATGAAGAAATGTGGAACACCCGCAGGTCACACTCGAGTCAGACTGTCAATAATGTATATAGCACGTGGGGTCAAGCTACAAACGACCTTGATCGACCCACAACACAGACTTTTCACTATATTAACACTTATTAGAATGTTCTTCTTAAAGCAGCAACACCTGACAATTCACTTTTTCTTTTTACAGCATTGGAACCAGGGGGTAATCCGGACCAGAACAGTGTTATTGTTACCTCCCGTGTACCCCACGGATCCCAAGATACTGGTGTCCTCCATGGACAATTAAACAGCCAGGTTTCAATGCTAAAAAGTCAATTAAAAAAATAAAAGAGGGTGGTCTTCACCCAAAATTTCCCAAAAACGTGGTCCCAGATAATTGATTTGATCGAAGAACTAACCCATCGTATATTGTTTCTAGAGATCCATTTACAGCATTATTTTAGTAAAAAATCCCAAAACATAACCAAACGTTTCCAAATATTGGCTTGACACATGTTATTGGCCACCAGATGCGCCAACGCCAACTTCTGGAAATAGTGAGAACTTCCACCAATGGGTAGAGATGGGCGAATTTCTGGGGGCGGATTTGGATGCGCCACCAATCGTCCGGTTGCTTTGGCCTGCTGATTTCCGCGAATCAGTCTCAAAACGGGCGATTCGCCATTTCCGGATTTTTTTCTTCTTTATCACCGATAATCCAATCTGCCGATTGTATCTAATGGTGATGTTGGATCCATCCGCACGGATTGAGACTGGAACAATCCGTCGGCGGAATTTATACAGCGCAACGGATTTTGAATGGAAAGCGCTGGAAATTCCACGAAACGGATTGTGACAGCTTCGCCGGTCTCTACTAATGACTATGATTTTACGTCTCCCTAGTCTGGTAAATGGATCTTTTATAAATTCTGTGAGATTTGGCTCCACTGGGAATCTTCCCAATATATCTTAATTTGATCACGTAAAGATGTGGATTTATTTTATATGGGTAGTAAATGTATGATCAAATAGAAATGTATAGGACTTGTACCATGCACCTCACCCTCCCTTTCCTTACACCTACTATTTTTTTTAATATCTCTCCCGATTAACCTTTATAATTTATGAAACTATAAAAATTAAACAGTTAGAAAAAGAAATAAAATAGATATTTAAAGCCACAATTCTACATTCCATCCTTTGTTGGTTTTCTTTTATTCTTATTTGTATATGTAAAGCGTGTGACAATTTATAATATAAATACATTCTTATCTAAGCTGGCATTCGTGTGGTGCTCCTGTTATAAAGCTGTCAAAATCCTGATATTGTGGCTAACTAAATGGCCGCCTTTTTACTTTGGGCTGCAGTCTGTGAAATGCTGCAGCTGATAGGTAACATTATATTACTAGTGTAACACATTATTGTTACAGCTTTCAGAGTACTAGACAGTCTGCTGTTTGAAACACAGCAACATATGTTTGTGATACTTTGTTGCCAAAGGGCAGAGCTAAAAAAGGTGTGCTTTCTAAGCCTACGTGAGGCACGCACACGAGGCTGCCCTTTCTCAACACTTAGACACATAGCCACATGGAGACCTTGCATTTGGTTGCTATTAATAGTTGATCTTCTCCTTACTTGTTGTAAATATGGTTTGGATCATCCGGCTTCTCATATCCCCATTCAGTGCCTGCAGCCGGACAGTATACTGAGCCGATGGGCTGAGGTCAAACACTCTATAAGAAGTGGCATCCGGTCCCAAAACGACTTCCTGTCAAAGCAGGGACAGTACAAAATAATGAAGGTTGTTATAGCCACAAGTGTCAGGTGAATGGCTCAAGCCTGAAAAGAAATGTCATCAAATTAAATTGGCCGGTATTGTAGCCGTTCTTATCTTGTCCCAATTAATTCTGAAACTGGAACGTTGGAAAAATAGAAGCTAGAAACCACATAATATTCTTTAATTTTTTGAATCTTAGAAAAAATGGCAATCCGCACTAAAACACGCTTTATTCCGAAATACTTCAAATAGTATCTTTTACTAATGCTCTTAGGAATGAGTATAAAAGTGAAATACTGTGCAACTATAGCATACAGGTGACAAAGCAAACAGGCCCGGGGTGAACATAGAAGACAAGGGGAAAAAAGGAAAAAATCTAAAGAAAACCATAACAACACAAAAATATTCCAAAACGTGTCACGGGGGCAATATTCACGCCAGACGTGTGGGGAACACCGGACACGCGTCCCCGTCGCGTCTACCCTGGCCTCAAATCGCTGGAGCTAAAACGTGACGTCACGCGCACGGACGCGAGCGCGCGGTCACCATGGCCCCAGCGTTTACTGCTGCACGCTCGCCTGCAATCTGCGGTCTGTAGGGGAGCGATGGGAAGCGCGGGGGGGGGGGGGGGCTATGCACAGCCATGACACTGGGGGGGACAGGGACGTGGCCATGACGGGGATGCCCACCGACCACGTGATCGCGCCGCATCTAATGGGGCCTGCCCGATAAGAGGGCTGTACCTGGTGTGTGTAGCGCACGGCCGTGGCGTGCCACGCCGTGGCCACTGGGGACCTAGCCTAAGTATCAGCACAAACCCTTTCGATGCTCCGGATGGGACTTTGTTTGCTGGTTGTTAGATAGATTTGATCTGATTGAGGGTAGTACTCCATGCTATAATGTGGGAATGGGCCGGAAGAAAGGGTTCGTCACCCTGAGACGTTAACGATGCCCCCTTGACCACGTTTTTGAATATTTTTGTGTTGTAATGGTTTTCTTTAGATTTTTTCCTTTTTTCCCCTTGTCTTCTATGTTCACCCCGGGCCTGTTTGCTTTGTCACCTGTATGCTATAGCTGCACAGTATTTCTGACTAAAGTGTTTTTGAGTGCGGGGTTGCCATTTTTTCTAATATATGCCCCTTTCGGAGTTGGCGGGGACCCCTTGTCTCCCTGCACCTTATCTATATTAGCCCTATAGGGCATAACTATCGATTTAGGTGGTGCTGTTTGTCTTATTTGTTATACGCTTTTTTTAATCTTGAATTTCCGATGTTCGCTTGTAAATCAGAACTCCTTGTGCTGTCTTCCCACGGGGGTCTCAAACGTTTTCGTGTTGCAGATCACTTTGATGCGATAGTTATTTGGAGGCCTATGAAGGTTACACTCAGCGCTGCTAAAGCAGCATTCCTAGGGACACAAGGGGTCTCCGGAGCTGAATCACGTGGATTTCAGCTCAGAGGACCCCCTGCTTTCTGAGATACTTACCTCTGAAGGGGGTGCCCATGCCTATACCTCCTTATACCACCTCCCTCCATGCCCATACCTCCTTATACCCCCTCCCAACTCCCTCCATGCCCATACCTCCTTATACCACCTTCCTCCATGCCCAAACCTCCTTATACCACCTCCCTCCATGCCCATACCTCCTTATACCCCCTCCCACCACCCTCCTTGCCCAAGCCTTCTTATACCCTCCCACCTCCCTCCATGCCCAAATCTTCTTATACCCCCTCCCACCTCCCTCCATGCCCAAACCTCCTTATACCACCTCCCTCCATGCCCAGGCCTCCTTATACCCCCTCCCACCTCCCTCCACGCCCAAACCTCCTTATACCACCTCCCTCCATGCCCAGGCCTCCTTATACCCCCTCCCACCTCCCTCCATGCCCAAACCTCCTTATACCACCTCCCTCCATGCCCATACCTCCTTATACCCCCTCCCACCTCCCTCCTTGCCCAAGCCTTCTTATACCCTCCCACCTCCCTCCATGCCCAAATCTTCTTATACCCCTCCCACCTCCCTCCATGCCCAAACCTCCTTATACCACCTCCCTCCATGCCCATACCTCCTTATACCCCCTCCCATCCCCCTCCACACCCATACCTCCTTATACCCCCTCCCATACACCTCCATGCCCAAACCTCCTTATACCACCTCCCACCTCCCTACACGCCCATACCTCCTTATACCTTCTCCCGCCTCCCTCCATGCCCAAACCTCCTTATACCCCCTCCCTCCATGCCCAAACCTCCTTATACCTTCTCCCGCCTCCCTCCATGCCCAAACCTCCTTATACCCCCTCCCTCCATGCCCAAACCTCCTTATACCACCTCCCACCTCCCTCCATGCCCAAACCTCCTTATTCACCCTCCCACCTCCCTCCATGCCCAAACCTCCTTATACCACCTCCCACCTCCCTCCATGCCCAAACCTCCTTATGCCGCCTCCCACCTCCCTCCATGCCCAAACCTCCTTATACCCCCTCCCTCCATGCCCAAACCTCCTTATACCCTCTCCCTCCATGCCCAAACCTCCTTATACCCCCTCCCTCCATGCCCAAACCTCCTTATACCATCTCCCACCTCCCTCCATGCCCAAACCTCCTTATTCACCCTCCCACCTCCCTCCATGCCGAAACCTCCTTATGCCGCCTCCCTCCTCCCTCCATGCCCAAACCTCCTTATACCACCTCCCACCTCCCTCCATGCCCAAACCTCCTTATGCCGCCTCCCACCTCCCTCCATGCCCAAACCTCCTTATACCCCCTCCCTCCATGCCCAAACCTCCTTATACCCCCTCCCTCCATGCCCAAACCTCCTTATACCCCCTCCCACCTCCCTCCTTGCCCAAACCTCCTTATGCCGCCTCCCACCTCCCTCCCTGCCCATACCTCCTTATACCTCCTCCCACCTCCCTTCTTGCCCAAACCTTCTTATACCCCCTCCCATCTCCCCCATGCCTAAACCTCCTTATAGCCCCTCCCACCTCCCTCTATGCCCAAACCTCATTATATCCCCTCCCACCTCACTCCATGTCCAAACCTCCTTATACCCCCTCCACGCCCAAACCTCGTACCACCTCCCTCCATGCCCATACCTCCTTATACCCCCTCACACCTCCATCCATGTCCAAACCTCCTTATACCCCCTCCCATCCCCCTCCATGCCCATACCTCCTTTTTTTCTCTCTGGGCACCCCCAATCACAGTGTTCAGTTACTGAGGCACCCCCCCCCCCCAACAGGACAGGGTCACAGAAAACACACAACAGGGAAACAGACAGTCACATGGGGCAGGTAGTTAAAGGGGGCAGGTAGAGGGGACAGGGAGTTAGAGGGGGTAGGGAGTCACAGGAGACAGAGGGGGCAGGGAGTCACAGGAGACAGAGGGGGCAGGGAGTCACAGGAGACAGAGAGGGCAGGGAGTCACAGGAGACAGAGGGGGCAGGGAGTCACAGGAGACAGAGGGGGCAGGGAGTCACAGGAGACAGAGGGGGCAGGGAGTCACAGGAGACAGGGGGGGCAGGGAGTCACAGGAGACAGAGGGGGCAGGGAGTCACAGGAGACAGAGGGGGCAGGGAGTCACAGGAGACAGAGGGGCAGGGAGTCACAGGAGACAGAGGGGGCAGGGAGTCACAGGAGACAGAGGGGGCAGGGAGTCACAGGGAATCACAGGAGGCAGAGGGGGCAGGGAGTCACAGGAGACAGAGGGGGCA
The DNA here is from genome assembly GCF_040206685.1 of Ascaphus truei. Classification (NCBI taxonomy): domain Eukaryota; kingdom Metazoa; phylum Chordata; class Amphibia; order Anura; family Ascaphidae; genus Ascaphus; species Ascaphus truei. The sequence continues at coordinate 28,668,712 of NC_134503.1, forward strand.
GGGAGTCACAGGAGACAGGGGGGCAGGGAGTCACAGGAGACAGAGGGGGCAGGCAGTCACAGGAGACAGAGGGGGCAGGGATTCACAGGAGACAGAGGGGGCAGGGAGTCACCGGAGACAGAGGGGGCAGGGAGTCACAGGAGACAGAGGGGACAGGGAGTCACAGGAGACAGAGGGGGCAGGGAGTCACAGGAGACAGAGGGGGCAGGGAGTCACAGGAGACAGAGGGGGCAGGGAGTCACAGAAGACAGAGGGGGCAGGGAGTCACAGGAGACAGGGGGCAGGGAGTCACAGGAGACAGAGGGGACAGGGAGTCACAGGAGACAGAGGGGGCAGGGAGTCACAGGAGGCAGAGGGGGCAGGGAATCACAGGAGGCAGAGGGGGCAGGGAGTCACAGGAGACAGAGGGGGCAGGGAGTCACAGGAGGCAGAGGGGGCAGGGAGTCACAGGGAGTCACAGGAGACAGAGGGGGCAGGCAGTCACAGGAGACAGAGGGGGCAGGGAGTCACAGGAGACAGAGGGGGCAGGCAGTCACAGGAGACAGAGGGGGCAGGGAGTCACAGGAGACAGAGGGGCAGGGAGTCACAGGAGACAGAGGGGGCAGGGAGTCACAGGAGACAGAGGGGGCAGGCAGTCACAGGAGACAGAGGGGGCAGGGAGTCACAGGAGACAGAGAGGGCAGGGAGTCACAGGAGACAGAGGGGGCAGGGAGTCACAGGAGACAGAGGGGGCAGGGAGTCACAGGATACAGACAGACAGAGAGAGGGGGCAGGGAGTCACAGGATACAGATAGACAGAGAGAGGACAGGGGAGTCAGAGAAAACACACACCAACAGGACAGAACAAATACACACACACCCCAACAGAACAAATACTCACATATATTAGGGTCTACACACATAATATGGCTATGAACGTCACTATAAGAATCTTTTTGTCCATTTACTTCTGGGTTGATATATCTGCGCTCCCCACATTTAAGAGATTTTCCCCCAGAAGACTGAACGCACAAATCTGTTACAGGTCAGAGGTCCATTTTGTTGTGATTAGCACCAGTATTATATATATATATTTTTTACATAAATGGCTATAATTAAAATGATTAGTCATAGTTATTATGATTAACTAATAACTGAATAACTAACACACATTTGATGGTGACTGAATCCTAATTTTTTTTCACTCCCTTTTAGACATTTTTCGATTTTACTGGCGGGAGCACTTTCTATTTAACTTTCGGGGCTATTTGCGTGCTGTACTTATAATGTTCTCTGTGATTAGGACAGCCAGAAGCCCCCGATTGGGTTCAACTTGTGCGGGCTTTTACACGGCGATGAGAGTGTACAAAACATGGAATGACTCAGGAGCTCTTCGCTTGCCAGACTGCCTGCTACATTAGGGTGTAATAGAGAGAGGCGATAATGTGTGATTATGCAATTCCAGAGCAGAAAGCTGATCCTTTTAATGAGCTAGACAGTGACACACATAACTAGCGGGCCATTTCCTGATCTCTGACTGATGTTAACACAATTATTGTGTAATTAAAATGTTTTGGAACACGAAGATTCTAACCGCTACGCCGAATAAATTATTCACTTGGCCCACAGCAGAGACAGTTGGATCCTACTTTTCATGTCTCTCCCGTGTTAGTTGAAAGAATGCCAGGAATAGAATTACCTTCACTGTCCCATCCACAGACTCGTACATCAGCAAGAACCCCGTGATGATTGACCTTGGGGGTCTCCAGGTGATCAGCGCCGATTCGGATTGGATCTCACTAGCAGTCAGGTCTCTGGGAGCATCCAAGGCTGTGTCAAGTACATGGAAAGGTGTTAATTGCCAATCAGTTTAGACTATTAAGTGCTGAGCTATGAGTTGCCTAATGGCTTAGCACTGCTTCGGGACATGGTTCGTAGTGTCCAGAAAGCCCTACACACTTTGGTACCTATCCTAATGTGGGATAGTATAATAATTATTATTATTTTCTTTATATACCACTGAGTTTTGCAGACACAAGGAGTCACTGGCCCACAGAGCTTACAATCTAATGCGGGCGCCTGAAGCAAAGGGACATAAAGTGGCTTGCTCAAGGTCACAAAGGACGCAGGGACTCTAACTGTGTAAAAAGCAGGGAGTTAAACCTGGTGCAATCCCCGGTGTCGGCTCTTTGTGACCTTGTGCCTCAGGCACCAAAAATAGAGTGTAAGCTCTGTGGGGGAGGAACTGTGTATGTAACATTCCTATGTGCTTCGTACGTCACATTATATGGTAACTGTGACGCGCTTTGTGTCCCATTGGGAGGAAAGCACTATATAAAATAAAGTAGGGACTGTATAATGAAATAAACCTATTGCTCATATTCACTGAATGAGCTTCAGGATTCTCGTCTCCTGCTGCTTTTAGTGAAGGCGGATTTGTATTTCCTCACATCCAGGGCAGATGTCAATGATTAAATGTACTCACACAGCTCCCTCCGGCTCAGTGTCCCACAGTAATAAAGAACAATTGCTGCTTTGCTGACTTCCAGCTGCCAAACCGGGCTTAGCTTTTTTTAATCTAACTGCTACCTTCAGATGTGATCCTTGTTAACACCTGGTGTGTTTAATCGCTATACTTTTTATTTCCATCAGTGTAGCCCTTCAGCTAAATGCCAGCAGGACCTCAAGAAGGGGGCTGGGGGTAACTCCAGCCCTCAAGAGCTACCAAGAGGTCGGTTTTCAGGATATCCCTGCTTCAGCACAGGTGGCTCTATCAGTGGCTCAGTCGAACTGAGCCACTGATGGAGCCACCTGTGCTGAAGCAGGGATATTCTGAAAAACTAATCTGGTGGTGACCCTTGAGGACTGGAGTTGGCCAGTCAACGACCGAGTCACTGATCGAGCCACCTGTGCTGAAGCAGGGATATCCTGAAAACCTAATCTGGTGGTGGCCCTTGAGGACTGGAGTTGGCCAGTCAACGACTGAGCCACTGATTGAGCCACCTGTGCTGAAGCAGGGATATCCTGAAAACCTGTCGTATTGGTGACCCTTGAGGCCTGGAGTTGGCCGCTCCTGCTCTAGACTGTTCCATAAAGACGCTGAGTGCGTGGATCTTGCTAAAAGCTTCTAATACACTTGTGCATCTTTTTACAAAAAAGGCATTTTTGGAAATGGTTGTGGAAGGACCGAGGCCGTACCTGTGGTGAACCTGGTGGAGATTTCAGCACTTCGAAGTGGTCCTCTAACGGCATAAATTTTCAAAGTGTAGTCAGTGGCAGGCTGCAGGCCAACGACATCGCTCTCCACCGTGTTTCCTGAGAGCGTCTGAGTCATCTCGGGGGCTGCAGAACCCAGCAGAGAAATGCGTTAAGAAACCAATGCCGAGGGGAGTCCCAATATAGCCCGCTTGCCTGTGGCTGAGGTGTGACAACGAAATGCTAGCTCGAGGCTGACCGAAACCAAGCGCCCTTACCGTTCTCAGCAGAATAGGAGAAGACATAGCTGTCCACCGAAGCCAAGGACGGCTGCCATAGTGCCAGGGCCTCGGACTCCGTCACGTTAATGGCTTTCAGATCCGATGGACTGTCCAAAGCTGGAGAAATACAACTTCAGTCATTAGAGGTACTGTAATCGCAGGTAATGGGCGTCAATCATTTTGAAACATTAATGACATCCTGAGTTTAAAAGAAAGAGTGTATGCCCAGAGGGGTTATCATAGATTATTTTCACACCTACAAAAATGCCTCTGAGTTTTGTAACCGGAGAAGTTGGCAGGAATATGTTCGGATAAGTGGTATCTACATGTAAGAGCTGAATACAAATGTGGGTAATCAGAAGTACGTGAGATGGCTTGTAATACCTTCCCCAGTCTTCCCCTTGGGCATGAAGGCATGTTAGGTGTTGGTTGTAGTGAATGTGAAGTTTAGGGTGGGGTTATGAGAAATGATTACCATCTCCCACTGATATTATTGTAGGCATGCATGTTTTGTTGCCTACATCTCAGTTAATTGTTCTGAGAGAGGGGGGAGATTCGATGGGGAGATAGATGAAAGACATATGTTGGTCCAGAGCCAAAGCTACTGTATGGCTGTAGGGAGAGAGAACAAGAGGCGCAGGTTGGGCTCATCGTGTACATTCATAATGCGATAGTTCCTATGTGTCAGGATGACGTCTTGTGCAATAAGTACATGGTTTAGTTAATTTAAAACAGTTTATTGCGATGGTTCACATCTAATTCTCAAGTGTTTTAAAATTGTTGTTAAATCCTATTTTGTCTGGGGAATAATTATAGGGAAAGTGTAAGATACAAGTATACAATACCATAGGGAAAGTATAATAATATAATATAGGGGAAGTATACTATACCATAGGGAAAGTATAATAGTATAATATAGGGGAAGTATACTATACCATAGGGAAAGTATAATAGTATAATATAGGGGAAGTATACTATACCATAGGGAAAGTATAATAGTATGATATAGGGGAAGTATACTATACCATAAGGAAAGTATAATATAGGGGAAGTATAATATACCGTTGGGAGAATATAATACAGTATAGGGGAAGAATAATATACTGTAGTGGATGTATACTGCTTTGAGAAGTATAATATAGGGGAAATGTAGTATAGTGTAGGGGAAGTATAATATAGGGGAAGTGTATTATACTGCAGGAGAAGTATAAGATATTATAGGGGAAGTATAATATACTGTAGGGGAAGTATAATATAGGGGAAGTGTAATATACTGTAGAGGACATATAATATAGGGGAATTCATATATACTGTAGGGAAAGTATCATTATAGCTTTAAAGTGTTTATGCATTGGTGCAATTCCTGCTGTCCTATTTAAAAAAATGAAATGTTACCTAACTTCACCGTTCATAAATACTGTTATATTCTGCCCGGGATGTCAGCTTCTCCTTTTTCTGATGATGTATCTGTGTCAATATACTGAATCTACTCATCATTTTTAGATTTTTGGGGGTAGAAATAAATAGCCACTATTTCCTCCAGAGGAAATGACAGTTTTGATGACTAGTGACTCAATTCATCAAATATGGATTCTAACCAGATACAGTATTTAAACATTTGAAAATGTTGAATATGTTTTTTTTAAAGACTATTTTGAATTCCTTTGTATCAATTTCTTTTACGGGGTAATGCACCTTTTAAGATACTATTATATTTTTTTCACGTTCAAGATCCTTTGAAATCCACGTCACGGATTTCCTTGTTCAAATCGAATGCCGTGTCGAACCACGGAGAATCAGATGATGCGACTCAGGGCATATTACTTTCCATTGTTGTGCGTGCGGGTGTGTGTGTGGTTTTTTTTGTTCTTCAAACGGTGAAACTTTTTGAAAACCATTTTTTTGCAAAAAAATTCAATGTTTTTAAAAAAGAAGTAATAATAATAATAAAAAAAATATTTTTCCAATATTTTTTTTCAATCCCAAACTAAAACCAGTCAAGTTTTATCAATCACAACAACACCAGTAATCTTATAGAGGCAGCACCCCAGTGATGGGTCTCACCCTTACGCCTCGGACACGGTGAGAAGAAGAGCGCTGGGCAGCGCTGACGCTCATGCTCACCTGCTCAAGCAGGAGCTTTTTAGTGTCCCTGCATGAGCGTCAGTGTGCGCGCTTCTAAATGCGGGAGCCGGGGCGGGTGGCGGAGCTTGTGCGCCACGTCACGGCGCCGACGTCACGGACTGCCATTGGCTTTTGGCAGTCACGTGACGGGCCCTCCGCTTACCTCAGTGGCAAAATTTAAACTTGCCTGTCTCCTGCATTTCCACACGCCTCCGAACGCATGCGGAAGCGGCTGCTAAAGCCACGCTGATCACAGATGAAGGGGGTAAGTTCATCTGCTCAGCACGGCTCAGCGGGTCTGTTGGACTATGTCCCAGGCCTTAGTAATCACAGCCTGCTACAAACTGGACCACGGTCTCCAGACAACATTCTCTGGCGCGTCTTCCCTGAGCTAGAGAAGGTCCCATCGCTTTCTGTGGAGTTGAACCCTTCTCTGGTGCTTGGAAGACTGTTTTACAGCATATAAAACAGGGGCCCTCAGAGTGAGTGTGATGTTGGCCATGTACTCGTTGTACAGCATCCCTAAGTATTATTCTGATGTGCACACCTCGGTCGTTGTACGTTTGTAGTGTACCTGTGGTCAGAGCTCCAGAGGCTGGCTCACTTTCTTCACTTCCGCTCACAATTATAAGGCTAACCGTGTACTCCACACCTGGCAGGAGGTTGCGCAAAGTGGTCCGCGTACTAGTTCCATCAACTTCCACAGTGTTGGAGGCACCTGATGGGAAAATGTTGAGACATAAGAAGGACGTCTCCTGTCATCTGTTACCACATGTTCCTGTGACCTCTTATTCCCCTTGGAATCTGTGTATGGATTACTGTAAACCATTGGTGGGAAACATGAAACCACATGGCCCTCAACCACTATCCTCACCCTACAGCTCTGACAAATGAATACTTGTGAAAACAGTTCATCAAGAAATGACTGTCCTCCGTAATAAAGGGAGACTGTGTGTTGGCTGAGCTCCACCATGTTAGGAGACTTCTAGGACCTTGTTTCAATGTGACTTTCGTTGTGCTCCTACCCATGAGAACAGTTCAGTCATCTAGAATAGATGGCCCTCTGCTGCTGGACCCTTGTTATCTCTGATTTAGTAATCATCCCACACCGCAGGCGTTAGGCTATCATCATTTAACCAATCCCCCACATAGAACCTGTGCTGCACGCGAGCAGCAGGTTGGTGTTTCCATCGGATATGTTCTTTTACCTCCAGTGATCGGAACATAAGAGATTAGGAACTTGTCCACCCGGAACCTCGGGGCGACCCAGGTGACCTTGGCAGAGTTCTCAGTTATATCGGAGAAAGAGAGCCCTTTAACAGACCCCAGAGCTGTGGAAAGAGAAGCACAACTATTTTAAAATAGTGTATTAACAGAAAATCCAGTGACACACGGCAAGTAGTCCTCATGGGGGATTTGTAAACACGGCACATTTCCATTCTAGAAACCTCAACGGTTGCTGGTGGCTCCAACGTGTCTTTGTTCCTAACTACGGTTGTTATTGTTTGTGCCATGTCTTTAGAACATTGTAAGGCAGGGGGGTGCTCAACTCCAGTCCTCAAGTCCCCTCCCCACAACAGGTCAGGTTTTCAGGATATCCCTGCTTCAGCAACGGTGACTCAATCAGTAGCTAAAATGTAGACTGCACCACCTGTGCTGAAGCAGGGTTATCCTGGAAACCTGACCTGTTGGGGGGGGGGGGGGGGGGAGTTGAGGACTGGAGTTGAGAACCCCTGCCTTAGTCGATGAGATGGAGACTGTGTGAAGATGTGGTCCCACCGAGGGTGGAACACCGATGTTTCATTTAAATGTGCAAATCCCATTTCATCCCAAATCATTGGTAATCCGAAATCAATGAGGGTTGTGCATATTGGCCTTATACTATACTGCGCTTCCCATTCTGGGGAGAACTGGTATATGTTTAGTATACGTGCACTTCTATATGTGTAAATAAGAGATAGAACCTTATTGTGTGTAAGCCTTTGGAGTGATGTGTGTTGAAAGGGGTAGCAATGTCTCAAAGTGTTTCTGATTGGTGTTTCCCTCTGCCTTTGGATAAGGAATAGTAATAATGAGCCAAGAATTAAATAAATTAACAGCAAGTTCCTAACAAAGAAACGACTTTGATGTCATCTCAATGTCTTTCTTGTCAACCTCCTGAATTGATGGCACTGGGTAACCAAGAATAGTGCAGCTTCTGCTTCACTAAGCTGCCTATGGTTTGGGATTTCTTCTGCTCCACTCCCACTGCTGTATTATCAGGCACAGAAGTTTTGTATTTAATATCGGGAAGTTCTTGTGTTCAAGCATCCGACTGATTAAAAGCTTTTTAACTTTATCTCCTAATTAGTACGTCTTATCTAGAAAAGGTTTCAGCGGGTTAAGAGCTATCTGAGCTGCAGGAATCGCTCTTTTATTTCTGAACCAAACAATTTGTTCTCGGCTCTGCAATATATTTGTTCTGCCTCCTTTAATCTGACTTTGGATGGATCTTTTGTAAGGAAAAGAAGACAGGCGATTTGTTTCAGAATAAATAGCCCGCACAAGAGAAGTTCATTAGTAATGGCGAGCAAACCCAAACAAACCCCATTAAAAGGGTCGGTGGAGGACTGCCAGGGTTATAGAAGAGCAAAGAGTTAAAATGGATTTGGAAAGAAGGAGTCAGCAGTGAAAGATACAAAAAGGGATTCTCAGACTTCAAATCCTCCGCGCGATGGCCAGAAGCAGACGGGAGAGATGGTTGAGCTAAAGGGGGCACTTAATCAGTCCCAAGCTTTATACAACAACCCCAAACCATGTCCAACAACCCAAGGAAGTGTAAATTGTTGATGTTCCACGGTTGATACATTTGGCTGAGATATTTAGTTACTTATTTTCTATGCCAACCTCAGAGACAAGATTGGCATCAGCAGAGCGCATGGTCCTACTAGTTTGTGCAAATCGCCCGGCGTCTCTGCCAGCCTTTGACAGGAAGTAAACGAGCAGAAAAATGGGGCGAGCGTGACCCGAAATGGTTGCTCCTATTGAACCATTGTCCCTATTGAACTGTCTTTACAGACCAATGTAAAAAAAATCTTTCTGTGACCTGATTCTCCTCTCCAGAGCTGAATGTTCAACCCCTTGGAAAGGATGGCCTGACATTTAAGTGACTCATTACGGACATTCTCTGTGACATCTGAGTGACTAGTATGAGACATCCGGAAAGTAACCAGCTTTACTGTACACAAGCATGTACGTGTTTAGGCAAAGTGCATTTGCAATCAGAATGTTAAAGCCATATTGCTAAAATAAACGGGGTTAACAATTTAAGTTTATTCTGACAAAATATGGAACTATGACTCATTTGAGAAAACCCCCATAGCGTCTTGCATTATAACACTCTCAGAATACTCGGGTTATCATCACAGATCAAAAGCACAATGTGTATTGCTGGTTTTCAGGGCGGGGAAGGGGGATGTGAGAGAAAAGATGGAGTTATTTGGGTGTGAGTGCGACCGCGATCCAGCTGCAGGAAAGTGAGCAGTTACTCATACAACCTGTGGGAAGAAATCTCTCGTATGCAGCAGTGAAAAAGAATAGCAAAGAAAAGCGAAATAAAAGGGGATGAAGAGTGAGCAGTCTGTAAACATTTTCATAACAGTGCATTATAGGGAATAAAGTGATGTTATATATATATGATATATATAAACATACAGTACATACATAAACTGGAGATGCGGAAACAAGCATGATGCAAGGTGTATTGTGTAGATTCATTCAACGTACGACCTGGGCAAAGCCTACCGTGCTACAATGCACCAGGTATATCTAATAAAAGGAGGAATGTTTCAAGCTTCTGAAGATAGGTGAGTACAAACTGTAAGCTTCTGAAGATAGGTGAGTGCAAACTGTAAGCTTCCGAAGATAGGTGAGTGCAAACTGTAAGCTTCTGAAGATAGGCGAGTGCAAACTGTAAGCGTCTGAAGAGAGGTGAGTGTGGTGGCCAACTCGATCTGTCAAACATTTCATTCACAGTGAGTGAGAGTGAGATGTGTGGGAAGGGGCGCCAGAAATGGGGAGAGTCATCCAGGTGTCATATTAACATGCCATTAACGATCCACTGCACTATAATAATAATAATAGCATGTTCTTGTATAGCGCTGCTAGTTTTACATAGCGCTTTACAGAGACATTTTGCAGGCACAGGTCCCTGCCCCGTGGAGCTTACAATCTATGTGTTTGGTGCCTGAGGCACAGGGAGATAAAGTGACTTGCCCAAGGTCACAAGGAGCCGACACCGGGAATTGAACCAAACTCAGTGCCAGTCAGCGTCTTTACTCACTGAGCCGCTCCTTGTCCTGCTGCTTGGTAATGCCAAGTCCTCAGCGGAGCCTTAGAGCGCAGAGGGTTACTCCTAACTGCATTCTGTTTTAGTTTTATCCAAGCAGTCAATGCGTGGGGATGCTCTCAATCTTCCAGGGAAAACCGCGGGGGGGAGGGATCTAAAAACTGCGCTATTTCCATCCAAGTTTTAATGCGTTTGTGTGTTTTTGTACAGCATCAATAGCGTTCAGCTATTCATCTGCCAGCTTTTTATATCTGATGTAGGTCCCTTGCACAACACTTATTACAACCACAAATATGTTATACTACTATTACTGCACCAAGTACAAAGTTGTTGGAAGGATCTGTGCTCCCCGGAGGGGTCCATGGCCTGCCGGAATTCCTCTTGGCGTTCCCGGTCTGTCTGTGCTTCTAATTTGGTCCAGAATTTATGGATGTAGCAGATTTTTCAATTATCTGCAGACTCCCTTTTTTTAGATGACTCTTTTCCGTGTCTCCGGTTGCTGAATGTGACAGGCCCTTAATCTTTTTTTAGACCTTCGGAACAAAGAGTTGCTGAGATGAGACCAACAAGGAAGGCCTGTGCCACGAATAACCGAAGGACATAGTGACACACAGGGGTGGCCGACTCCAGTTCTCAAGGGCCACCAACAGGGCGGCTTTTCAGGATATTCCTGCTTCAGCACAGGTGGCTCAATCAGTGGCTCAGTCAAAGACTGAGCCACTGATTGAGCCACCTGTGCTGAAGCAGGGATATCCCGAAAACCTGCACGTTTTGGTGGTCCTTGAGGACTGGAGTTGGCCACCCCGGGTGTAGCCCTTCTGCCTGCTGTTTCATTAGCGCTCTCTTCTCTCCACACAATTCCTCCCCCCTTCCAATCTCAGCGTTCTTCTTCCTACCCGTGTGGGCTTTTTATTCCTTCCCGATTCTCTTTCTCCTTCTGCCTCTGCTTCCTCGTTTCGAGCCTCTGTTCCACCCCCCCTCCCTTTCTGCAGGCAAATGTCTTCTACTGTAACATTTTTCCCTAGAGCGACTTCAGCACGTTGTTTACATCAAGATAATGGAGTGCGTTCACCTGACGCTGCATCCAAGTGCCGCGTTGCCATTTATAGCTAGGAAATCGAAGCAGAGGCAAGGTCTGCAGCTTCTCTGGGTGAGAAATGATTTGGCCTCTGGTTAAACATTAAACATCTGCTCATAAAATTCCACGTACGCCACGTTCATCATCTTATATGACATTCTCGCTATTCCCCACTCTGCGTAATGTCACTTCATGGAATGTCATTCTGTCACACACCAACCAAGAATTGCTTAAGTCTTTTCTCAGGTATTTGCTACATTGTCTGATGTTCCTTCTCATGAAGAATTAAAGTCGTCTTTGTGAGACACTTCTGCGTCATGATTCAACAAGTTTGTTTAAAAGCAAAGCAAACAACGGATGGTGAGGACATTATTCTCGGTTGAAGTGCCAGAATAAAGACATTTTCAGGTTTTTCACAGCGAGAGGAGAGGTTCATCTGACAGGCCACAGTAATACTGCTCTCCAAGAGGCCTACACTAGGAATTTAATATCTTGAGCCCAAGATAATGTAGAGTCGGATCGTTGATATTGATTTGACCATGACCAATTCAGGTTCACATAAGCCAGGGATGGTCAACTCCAGTTGTCAAGGGCCACCAACAAGCCATGTTTTCAGGATATCCCTGCTTCACCACAGGTGGCTCAATCAGTGGTTCAGTCAGAATGACTGAGCCACCTATGCTGAAGCAGGGATATCCTGGAAACCTGACCTGTTGGTGGCTCTTGAATATTGGACTTGTCCGTCCTTGACGTAGGCTTTACCATTTGCCTTTGCTTGGCATAACTTTTAGTCGGTTTGTGTATTAGGCGTTAGGGACAGTATAACATGAGCCAAAAGTAATATATCTGGGCTGTTTATTCAGTTGTCATGGAGAGTAAATAGAAACACCATATTGCAATGTGAGTAGGATCAAGGCATTCATGGTTTACTAAACTACATGGACCTTTCGTGCTCAAGGTGAAAGGTTTCTCTTGGAATTTTCAGTGGGGTCACATAAACACAGGCTATTCCGGGAGGTAACGTCCATCTGATCTGGAAACAGTTGGGCCGACGGCATTGGTAGGACACACAGAGACCAGCGATACTGTGGAATCTGCAGGCGTGTGTACCGTATAAAAGAAGTCCCAAACTTATTTGATCTCGCTAGGTGGGGTGGGTCTTACTTCTAGTTGTAGATGAACCGATTAAATTACTGCCAGACTTCCCATTCAAACATGACGGAGACCAAGAACTACTCTGCTGTCCTCAATACTGAAATCTTTCTCCTTTTCTGTCCTTTAATCTTCAAAACTCTCTTCTCATCTTACATTCCTTGTACCCTATCTGCACATCTTCATAATTGAAAAGGCATTTCCTCAGAGGAACAATTCTGGAGCCGTCTATGGAACATTTTGGATATTTATATGGCAAAGCAAAAATCTATAGTCACTGCTACATTAATAATGATGAAAAAGTATGCCCTTTGTTTTGACTCAAAAGTTTCATTGTGTCAAAAAAGCCAAATGTATGGGCCTAGATTTAACCAAAACCACACCAGCCACACAAACTGACTACTATGTCACATATTTGCTAAGCAGTATTCTGCCATGAGACACCGTCCAGCGCTGGAAGACCCTCCACAGCCCACAATGGATCAGAATGTGCCTTACTTCTTTGTAAATACAGCATGGCTCCATGTGGGGACAGAAGGATTGGGGTGTGTTAAACAATGTTTGTATACAGGTGTGCCCTGGTTTCCAAACAGAAAGCAGCGAGAAGTCTTACTGTATCTAAAATAGTATAATGGAAAGTTGGGTGTAACGCACTCAATGATTGAAGCTACAGTACAAGTAGCTGCCCCAGGCAGCATGGTCCCGGGAGCTAATTCTCATATACTTCTTGCATGATGTTCTAGTGCACCTTGCCTGTCAACAGCCAGTGTTTAGCAAGCTAGTGTAAAAGCAATGCTGTCTGCACAGATACAAAAACTTATATAAAATTGACGATGAGCAGAACCATTCTATGCTTCCAATCTTGACTACACATCAGTTTGGTTTAACTCTTAAAGATATCCATAGGACCTCATTATAAATAATCAGCATGTCCATGATGCTTTTCCATGGTGAGTTCTGTATTTGTACATGTTTATACCTGCTGACTATTGGCGTGCCTGGTGTGCGGTTTGAAATACCTGTGGTTGCCACTCCACTTATTGGCTGAGAGCGTTGACCACTGGCAACGCCGTAGAGCTCAATCTCATACTCTGTGCCATCTTTCAATCCCGTTACCACCCATGCGCGTTCACTGCCTGGCACTGTGAGCTTCATCAGTTCAAACTGTCGTTTGGCATCACTTATTTTAAGGATAAAGTTGTCAAAGCCGCTCTCGCCTGTCGTCCATGAGAGGTGGAAGCTGTCTGGGGTAATGTTGGAAACCAGAAGGTTTTCCACCTCGGGTTCTGCTTCTGAAAAGAACACCGTGCAAAGGAAAGAAACACAGAAAGTTTTTAACTGCCACTCATCAGTCACCCGGCTCCAGAGAAGATAAAGCAGCTCTGCAAAGAAAGACTCGCTATTCAAGTCACAGCAATAGACAAAAATACCTGGAAAAGTCAAAAAATAAATCCGGCCAACGCCCATGAGATCACCATTACACAGACGTGGGGGAATTAAAAGGGAAGTAATATGCATCAGGGTTAAAACATCACTCCGATGTGCAACTTGAATTTAGATTTTGATAGACACACACATACTAATCTCTGCACATCCACAACAATTATATGGTAACCTGTCAAACGTTTTGGGGAATATTTAATAATTATAGTTATCTGCTACAGTTGTGGTTACAAATTTGACATTCAGAACTTTTGATTCACTTTGCCTGAGCGTTTCCTAACACTTAAATGTAAGTTGTGTACTTCTTCATTCTGCATTGTGACACTTGTCTACGTGGTGTGATTTGGGTGTATGTCTCCGCCGGCGTTTGACCGCAGAGGGACCCTTTGCCTCAGTCGTTCCGCCGCTGGAACCTCCACCGCCGGGCGCTTCTCCAAGGTAAGTCAATCTCAGGTTTAATTTAGCGGTTAGGGTAGGGGTTTAAGGATAGGGGTTTTAGGTTAAGGGGTTAGGTTTTTAGGGTAGGGGGATTAGGATAAGGGGTTAGGTTTTTAGGGTAGGGGGATTAGGATAAAGGTTGTTTTTTTATGATGGGGATTAGGGTAAGGGTTTAGGGTAAGGGGTTAGGTTTTTAGGGTAGGGGGATTAGGGTAAAGGGTTAGGTTTTTAGGGTAAGGAGTTAGGTTTTTAGGGTAGGGGGATAAGGGTAAAGGGTTTAGGGTAAGGGGTTAGGTTTTTAGGGTAGGGGGATAAGGGTAAAGGGTTTAGGGTAAGGGGTTAGGTTTTTAGGGTAGGGGGATTAGGGTAAAGGGTTTAGGGTAAGGGGTTAGGTTTTTAGGGTAGGGGGATAAGGGTAAAGGGTTAGGTTTTTAGGGTAGGGGGATTAGGTCAGGGGAAATTAGGGTAAGGTTTTAAGGGTAAGGAGTAAGATTAGGGGTTTACTTTAGCGGCGAGAGGTCCCTGCGGCGAGGTAAGTGGCTAATACACCGGCGGAAATTTGGTTGCGGCTAAATGGGCGCAAACAAATGTCCTAGATCACGCCACGGTATTATTTGCGTGCCTGTAAATATGTGTCACCACTGGTAATATTGAAGGCGGTTCTTTGCAAATGATAAGACATATGCTGTACATTCGTGAGGCAGCTGACCCACGTTCATTTCTGCTCAGGGGACCCCCTGCTTCCCGAGATGCCTCCGTAGGTCATGCCGGTAGGAGCCCCAGCTGGGCACGCAATATGGCAGTTTAAAGGTCCCACATCACATGGGCCGCATACGTCTCAGTTCCCTATTGACTCATGTCACATGGGACCTTTAAACATGACCTACGGAGAGGTAGGTATCTCTGGAAGCTGCGGGTCCCTGGAGCTAAAGTGAACGTGGATCAGCTCCAGAGATCCCCTACTTCATATGTCATTCAGCCCAGCCCAGTAAAATAAATGGATTATTGCATGGACATGGCTTGGTAATTTACTGGACGGTGTTCTGCAAACATCCTGTAACTGTCATGCTGGAGAAGTAAAATAGGAAGATTAAAATTGGTCAAGAAGTCTTGGTGGCACCTAGGAAAAGAGTATGAAGATGAGAAAAAAAATGGTTAAATAAGGAAGATCCAATACCTGTGGTTGCTGAAGCACTAATAGCTTGTGTACGAAGGCCATGAACAATGCCATAGAGGTTGATGGTATAATCAGTGTTGGGTAGTAGCCCTGAGATAGGTGTTGTCCTGAGATTCCCGGAGACATTGAATATCATTGGCTCCAGTAACCTGTTAGAATCAATCACTTCTATTACAAATCCCTCAAAAGAATCCTCTGTCGCTGTCCATGACAGGTCGAAACTTTCTGGCGTTACACTGCGGACTGTTAAGTCGTCAACTTCTGGCTTGTTTTCTGAAGGAGGGGGGAGGGAGGGAGGAAATCATGAATTAAAGGAATTAATTACAAAGTTAATTTTTGTGCCATGTTCACAAGCTGGATTGGAAGACAACCGTCTGGAGCGAATTTCAGTGTGGCAGCCAGCAAGCAGTGATTAATCAATGAACTTGACGGGAGGCTACTTGTGTGGATGGAGGTTGCATGCTTGAGCGTTGCGAAATCATGCAGAGTGAAGCAAGAGTGGAAGAGAAGCTCGATCCTCTGCGTAGATGTAAAGAAATATAAAGGGAAAGACACAGGAGCCTATTCAGGTTATCGCGGCCAACATCGAACGTGTTTGTCCTACCGAACGGTATGAATTTGGTGGGGAAAAAAAAACCGGTATTCAGTAACATATATATTTACATGCATACAGTCCGATGTAAATTGACCAACCTTTTCGCCACCATAAAGGCTTGGCGTAGTATTATATTTTATGCAGTGACGAGCATAATAAAAATTCCAGAACATCTGTCTGACCTCCCTCCTGTCCCTGTTCTTCTACTTTGCAATCCCCAGAACACACACAAGCAGCTAGTAATGCAACAACCAACGTTGTGACCCAATGCAGCAGCTCACGCTACGCCTGCATCCCTCTCACAGATAGTAGCTCTGTAGTTATCAGCCCTAACGGGTTTACTGCAATGGGCCCTAATCTGTTTTCCAACTCCAGTCCTCAAGGGCAGTGCAGGTTTTACGGCTACCCTCTCATTAGCACAGGTGCCCAATCATTTTCACTGAACCACCTGTGCTCATGCAGGGGTTGGATTTAAAACCTATGCTGTTAGTGCTCCTGGAGGACGTGAGCCTCTCTCAGGAAATATTACCACTTAGTAGATAAGGGCCTAAATATCAACAATCAAAAAAGGGGATGCATTAACAGTACCACTAAGGATAAACCCAGACAAAGCCATGTAGTCAGCGCTCCTGGTCAAGCAGAGGTAAAAAGCAACAAAGACAAAAACAAAGAGCGCGGTGATCCGAAGGGACAGAAGCCATTGCACGAAGTGTGCGTGGTTCGTGCGCCGCAAAGGAGGCCGTGCCTGGAGTGTGACAAAGTGCGAGTATTAACGGTGTGGCGAAACGATACCTGTAAGTGTCTCCGCAAACAGAGGCTTAGTGTTAAATCCCCGAGTCACACCATAGAGGGTGATCTGATAAGGTGTGGCCGGTTTCAATCCCGACACCTCCACCGAGCGCAGCGCCCCGGGTACTGTAATGTCTCGAGGCTTCTCTTCTTGATCAGAGTCCAGCACCTGAATGATAAAACTGTCGTAGTCGCCGTCGGGGGCCGTCCATGTGAGTGTGAAAGAGTCCCAGCTTACTCGGGACACCAGTAACCGCCCCAGCTCACGCGTCACCTCTAAACATGAGAATATGAGGAGTCACGTTAGTCTGGTTACGGCCAGCAAAGTAAACAAGTTTTACAATGAAACACCGTGGATTATGCTCCGATATTCCTTTATCTCTGATCGGATTCCCTTAGGGGAAAAATAAAACAATCGTGGCGAGACAAACCGCCGACCAAATAAACTTTCAAATCGATATGTTACTAGGGGTTAAAATATGGCTGTATTTTCCCGGACACGTCCGGCTATTTGATTGGAGGTCGCCGTCCGGGAATAATTTTGAAATCAAGTTAAAATTGTCCGAGTACACCGACCGCACAGGCGCCAATGAAAGCCGACCGCGCAGGCACGAACGAAAGCCGACCGCGCATGCGCAAGTGACTTTTGGTGTCTTCTTTTTTTAATATGGACTAACGGTAACACTAATGTTAAAGATGTAGCCAGGCTCCTGTCCCCGGCATCTCGGTCAAAGAAGCAAAAGTTCGGGGACAGTCGTTGCCACAAATCGAGAGGTGGGCGGACTATGCATCTGAATGAGATCCCCGTTCGAGACCGCCGCGGTCGGTGACTGTGACACTGGAGACAGTAAGGATAGCTACATCTGTATATAAAGAAAGTAACTGCTGCAAGTATCATGATTGTTCACCCCCAAAGAATGTTTGACCCATATCTTTAGCGTTCGTTTCACCTGTATATTCTGGTGGGATTTTCCCAGCCTAGGATTTTGCTATAATTGCTCCATCGTTAGAATGTTTCATGGCTGGGACAGTCACATCAGCAACATCTGCTTTCCCTGCAAATTATACCTTCCTAACAGGTATGTAACAACTGCCTATTTGCAAACATGTAAGGGCTGCTTTTTGGGTGCTGTGAAGGTCTTTAGAGGAATGCAAAGGGTCACAGAAGATTGATTTTCGTTTGACAGAAATTTGTCCCAGATGTAAGAAACTTCCGGAATATCGTGCAAGCGGGAGGTGAAAATGTAACATTAAAGATGCAGAACATGTTGTTTTCTTTTAATAGGTGGGAAGCAGGGGGTGTCCGAGACTGAACCGCGCTCGTTTCAGCTCCAGGGACCCCCTGCTCCCCGAGATACTGAGCTCCGTAGGAGGGCGCAGGTAGCAGCTCCGCAGGTTTAAATGTCTCTGTCACGCGGGCCAGTACGGAGCCGCAAGGGATGACGTCACGGCTTCCTACTGGCTCACGTGATGCAGGACGTTTAAGCTGCCATTATGTTAGCCACAAACAGCCAAGCTGGATCTGCTACCGGCGCCCCCTTACAGCGGTAAGTATCTCGGGATGCAGGGGGTCCACGGAGCCCAAATGAACGCGGTTCAGCTCCGGAGACCCCCTGCATCAACCAAATTTAAAAGGAAAGCAGGATTGCTGCTTTAACTTCAACACGTGCAGTATTTGTTTATTATTTTGAAATGTAGCCCCTTGAACGTACGGTATATAGTATTGAGAGGATTATAAGAGTGTATCATGCTGGTGCATTGAAGCCCCTAACTCTTGACTATTTTACTTCCTTTCTCACACGAGGAAGAATTATATTAACTTCAATAAAATAAATGTACACTTCTTCTGAATACATTCCATTGGCTTGTGAATGGAAGTATTGTATTAATATGGTTCAGCTGGGACTCCCATGCGGTCAAATGTTTGAGAAACGTCTTCACTAAAACAAAGAACTGCTTCAGTCCCAACCTTGTGTGTTTCTTCTTGTAACCTTAATCATTTTTTCCACTTTGCTGGTTCCCAGGGTCCACTGTCTCCCCTAGGACCAGAACCCCAGGGCATGTTACTGGAGCACGAAGGGTTGGATGGCCAGCTCTGTTTCATTTGGACAGAACATCAGTGTTTATCTCACATGATGCATTCATCAGGAGGAGATGAAAGCACAGGTCCGGCTCAGCATATTGACTCCTGCGCATCTCCGTTTCAGGGAGGGGCACGGTGTCATTCTGAGGCTTGCAACAGTTTTTCCTGTTGCAGTTGGGATTGGCTTATTGTGAGTGGCAGGCTGAAGCAGGGTGCTTGGAAATAACCTGTGGCATGTAAGCTATAAGAGCAAAAAGTAATTTAGTGATTGTACAAGTGGCTTACCTTCTGGCATGTTAATAGTCAAAAACATTGCATAACTGTGTGGCCAGAGGCATCAAATTATAGTAGACGCGCTTACAGTAGCTTATGTATTTGTTCTCTTAGAAGTACAGATGTAGCAGGTTTCATTGTTCTCTCTTTTGGGGTCTGTTGGAGGGGGGGGGGGAGGGGGAGGTACACGGTACTGCAGTGTTCTGCAGCAATATTACCATTAAATCGTATGGAAACTCTGGGCTTCTCTGATGTGTACCTCAGCACGTTGGGTTATCTGTCAGAACAAAGAAGCCATCTGTGCACTGCTTTAATATTTTATATGTTTTGGTCTATTTTATGTACAATATGTTCCACCTGTTCTGTGCTACTTAAAAAAGCCATAGGGGCTTATTCTCGTAGCTCCGAAGTTGTCAGTGTCAAACCGCGCAGTTTGTCATGTTCAGAAGGAGCAGAATGAAATGTAAGAAAAAAAGCCTATTCTCTGTTGCACATCGCCTCTTCTAACCGCGCCTATAACAAGGGACAACCCCCCCGGCCTGTACCTGCTTTAGAAGTGGAGTGACCTGAGGTGGTGCTAACTCCATCCCCACTCTGACTTATGGGGTAAGCAAGAAGGGCTTACAGAATAGCAAAGTATGCCAATCCCATCGGAAAGGGCACTGTACAAGCGGATGGGCACACTTCGGAGCTACGAGAATATGACTTAATACAATCTGATGAAGCATCTATACACTCGAGTATGTAGATGTCTCCAGAATAAGAGGAGTATTTATCTTGTCCATCTAGTCTCATGCGTTGTATTTAGAGCATGGCCGGCTGCAGCGCCACGGCTGCCTGGTCTTAGTGCACAGTATAGGTTGGACACCTCACTTTTAGAGAGATACTACAGCATTGATACTAGCAGAATAGATATCCCAACGCTGCCTTCCGCCTCAGTATAAACACCTTCAAATCTGCTCTTGAAAAAGAAACATAGCGAAGAAAATAACTCCGCCGGAAGAATGGCCTTTTGGACGTCCTCGAGTGTCTGTAGCATTATCTGGCAAAGAAGGGTGGGTCACTGTGTTGGTCCTTTCTTCCAAGTAGTAACAAAGGAGGGGGAAGGTGGTATGATCCCTTATATTGGACCTGGGGTTACCCGATGAAAGACCCCGAGAGGTTGGAAAGCTTGAAACATCTCAACTACTTGTTGGTCCAATAAAAGGAATCGTACCCCCTACTCCCTCTCCCTCCTGTGTTACTACATGGAACATTATCTGTAATAATAAAATAACTGCTGAAAGGAAAATAAATATAGACCGAGCTCCAGTGCCTACTGTAGACAACCTTGGATGTTAATGTTCATTTCTAGTTACGCGTTCCTGCAATTCCTACTGCGGAAAACAGACGGTCAGCAAAAGCTGTAAAACAAACAAACAAAAGGAAGCTTTGTGGATTGGATCTGGGTCTAAGTTGACTTCTTTCTGTTGATGTTCTAATTTTGAAGTCGTTAAGTGGACGGCGGGTGGAAGGGTGTTTTTAGTAATGCTTTGGGGCTAAGGAAATGGAAACAAATGACTATTGCGAAATCAGAAATCACTGCTTGCTGCAAAGGAAAGGTTTGAGTTAAGTTTGTGGTTGAAGACACTAAGCCATGTTCCAAGCGTGTCTCTCTCAACAAAGCATTTCATCATTCCTTGCATGGAGCGACTTACCAGTAATCCCGATCACAGAGACGGCTTTGCTTTTGTGTCTGCCTTTCTCGGCCACAAGGGAGATACTGTATTCTTTGCCAGGCTCCAGCTCAGTCAGTACATAAGAGTTGGCATTTCCCAGGACTTGGATGTCTTTCACCGAGCCGGTGCTTGTGGTATAGGTGAGTCGGTAGCGATCCAACTTAGCCACGGGTATTTTCCATCGCAGGTTAATGGTGGTTTCAGTGGCTCCGGTGATCTCCAAATCCTTGGGCGCATCCAGGTCTGAAAGAAACAATGTTAGCTTGGTTAACGTTGACTCCATCAGGTTTTCATTCACAATTACAATAGAAAGTGGTCATATCTCAGGAGTGGCTTCTGTTCTCTTACCAGTTGCAGCATTGATTGTAGCTGGGGAACTTTCTTTGTCCTGTTTAACTGCAGTCAATCCTATGCCATACTCTGTCCCTGGCCTCAAACCTAGATAGAGATGTACAGGCATGTTACATACATAAAGCTTAGACATTGGAAATACTTTATCGTCCAGCTTGGAAGGCTAGATAACATACCAGGGCAGGAGTGGTCAACTCCAGTCCTCAAGAGCCACCAACAGGTCAGGTGTTGAGGCTATCCCTGTTTTAGCACAGGTGGCTCAATCAGTGGCGCAGTCGTTGGCTGAGCCACTGATTGAGCCACCAGTGCTGAAGCAGGGATATCCTAAAACCTGACCTGTTGGTGGCCTTTGTGGACTGGAGTTGGCCACTCCTGCATGAAGGTGTCCCGTTGGGGTATGCCAATTGTAAAAGTGGCTTTGATGTGACGTAATGAATCTGACCTGTGAGAGTGGCTTTGGTTGTAGCCTGGTTACTCCTGGGTACTGTCATTTCCTCATGATCACCCCCAGAGAGGGGTGCAAACTTAATTCTGTAGTATTCAACTTTGGCTTGGCTGTTTTTCCAGTCCAAAGTGATGCTGTTGTCTGTCTGTGAAACCTTTCTCAGGTTTTTGGGGGTGTCCAGATCTTTTTGGGGAGAAGAGGGTAACATACAGTTTATACACAACAGCAGTGAATGTAGCCTCTACCAAGTTATACCAGGGGTGGCCAACTCCAGTCGTCATGGGCCACCAACAGGTCAGGTTTTAAGGATATCCCTGCTTCAGCACAGGTTGAGCCACTGATTGAGCCACCTGTGCAGAAGCAGAGAAATCCGTAAAACCTGACCTGTTGGTGGCCCATGAGGAGTGGAGTTGCCCAACCCTGAGTTATACTGTCTAATAATGGTACCAATATGTAAGTTCTGACGCTAATGCTGTGGACTAGTTCACGCAATGTTTAACAAATTAACTTACAATCTATATCATTGCGTGTCTAGTTTTTCTCCATGTACTGTGCTGAGAATACTGACCGGGGCATATAAACATTATTTTATTAAGCAGCATAAGATGAAGGTTAAATGGACTTTTTTGGTCTGTATAATAGAGTGTGTCTATTTTCTGTATAAAGAAAGGGCACTTTATAATGTATTAGTAGAAGAATAAACATTTGCATTACAGCTAATAATTTATTATCAGAGAACCCGTGGCTGTCTACCTTGGCGTACGGAGGTGGAGTTACAGAATTGAAAGTAGCTTGTGGTCATAAATAGAAGAAGAAAGCTAAAATGTTGCCTAGTTGATGAACGTGTATTACTAAGATAATGGCCAACCGTTGGCTTGCAAGACCCCTTATGGTACTCCTACAAAGTGCTGGCGGGGAGTAGACTACCTAGTAATTGTTACTGCTGTTGGAGTATTGTGTGACACTACCAGTGGTTTGCTTTGAGGAGCCTAGGGTTGGATATCAAGCTACTGCAACATTATGAAGTACTTTCATGAAGAACTACCACGAGGAGGAAATCAGAGATATCACACATTATAAAACTATAGAAATACTTCACCCATACAAAAGATGCGATGAAGATTCAGCACTCCAAAATAGGTGTTCAAAGGCCAACAATCTTTGTATTGAGACAATCCAACGTAATGGTCCAAATATGGGAACTTCATCAGGGTTACGTACAGTCAAGAGTGATGTTGAAATATAAATACATACAGCATGGGGGTGAGGTGGGGGGTAGGAAGGGGACATGTATATAGCCCTGATGAATGTACCATAGTTGGACCAAGACGTTGGATTGTCTTGATACAAAGAGTGTTTGCTTTTGAACACCTATTTTGGAGTGCCGAGTGTCCTCCATCGCATCTGGTGTGTGGGTGAAGTGTTTCTATATTTATTTTCTATGACCTGTGCCTTTTTGAGATGCGCCTACTTTATATATCTACGACACATTATTAAACGAACCAGAGCAGGTTGTAGATTCTCTTACATACCTGTTGTGAAAGTCTCGGACACAGGTGAGCTTGTCATTTCTCCACGGCGAGATATGAGCGTCACTTCATACTCAGTGTCCGGCTTCAGATTACTCATGGAATACTGGTTCTCATCTTCAGAGAGTTCCACCGTGGTTCTCGGGTCGCTTCCTGTTCCATAGGACAGGGAAACGCCATCAATTTCAGCCAGGGGCTTAAACCAGGTTATTAAAGCGGAGGAGTCGGTAACATCTTTCACCTCGACTTGACTGGGAGCGTCCAACCCTGGAACAAAGAGCAAAGACGGATCTCAGAGAGGGTTGGGAGGTCACATTGGCCAAAGTGCCCGCCTGCCTGGGAATGAAGGTGTAATAAAGAATATGATTATTTGGTGCTAACTAAGCCTTCAGTAGATCCGTGGTCACTTTGTACAATGTCCCATGGCTAGTTTTGCTGAATAAGCTCGTGATACAGTAAATGTCCAGGACAAGTCACATTCCTGTTTCATGAGCTGTTGTGTTACTGGAATGGGGTGGGAGTAGAGGCTGCAGAGCGCCATGGTTCCCATGGTTCATTTGCTGCCTTTTACTAAATGTCAAAAGTGAAAGCAAAAGCAGCATTTCCCATAGGGTTATGCAAATAAAAAGATCACGCTGTGAGCACATTCACATCTCAGACAGGTCTGCAACCCTGCCTTTCCCCATTATCTCTTAGCATACTTCCACTGCAGCCAGGGATTCTGGGAAATGACACGCAAATGAGCACAACTTTGTTTCAAATCCATTTTTAACATGGAACCCCTATAAGCTTACGCCTGTCATATTACACAGCCTGGGTTACAGAAGTGCAGAGCCAGTAACCCTACTCACAGACAGCCTCTTTAATCTTTTGGGGCTCACCAGTGTGAGGCTGGTTATACTGGCCCTGCAATGTGACGCTGGGATAGTCTGAGATATCAATGTGCTCTTAAGTGGTATTTGCTGAACGGCGGAAGGTTCTTGTCACTTTATTTACCCGCCCTAGCCCCAGGATCGTGTAACTTCGGTCCTATGTTTCCTGTGAGGTCAAAACAAAATAAAAAGAGAAGGTGCAGGGATAGAGAGTGGGGGGACAGGAGACAATGTACGTGTGGCCGATCTAGAGTTAAGAACGAGGACAAAATGTGAAAACAATGATAGAACGTAGATGAATAATAACATGAAGTGTGTGTTGTGTCTGTGTGTGTCTGTGTGTGTGTAGTGTGTGTCTGTGTGTGTGTGTATATTTGTGTGTGTGTATCTGTGCATGTGTGTCTGTGTGTATCTTTGTGTGTGTGTGTGTGTGTGCATGTATGTGTGTTTCTGTGTGTGTGTGTGTGTGTGTGTGTGTGTGTGTGTGTGTGTGTGTGTGTGTGTGTGTGTGTGTGTGTGTGTGTGTGTGTGCGTGCCTGTGTCTGTGTCTATGTGTGCCTGTGTGTGTGTGTGTATGATTTTACCTAGGAATGTCCTGATTTGTTGGTGCATGAGAAACCTTCTGTTTCTCCACATTTATCTACTTCAGACCTGTAAAGTCCGGTGTATGCCTGGGTGTGTGCGTGCCGGTGTATGCCTGTGTGTGTGTGTGTGTGTGTGTGTGTGTGTGTGTGTGTGTGTGTGTGTGTGTGTGTGTGTGTGTGTGTGGGCCGGTGTATGCCTGTGTGTGTGTGTGTGTGTGTGGGCCGCTGTATGCCTGTGTGTGTGTGCTGGTGTGTGTGTGCCTGGGTATGGCTGTAAAGTCCTGTGTGCCGGTGTTTGTGTGTGTGTGTGTGGGCCGGTGTATGCCTGTGTGTGTGCTGGTGTGTGTGTGCCTGTTATGGCTGTAAAGTCCTGTGTGCCGGTGTTTGTGTGTGTGTGTGTGGGCCGGTGTATGCCTGTGTGTGTGTGTGTGTGGGCCGGTGTATGCCTGTGTGTGTGTGCTGGTGTGTGTGTGCCTGTGTATGGCTGTAAAGTCCTGTGTGCCGGTGTTTGTGTGTGTGTGTGTGGGCCGGTGTATGCCTGTGTGTGTGTGAGTGTGGGCCGGTGTATGCCTGTGTGTGTGCTGGTGTGTGTGTGCCTGTGTATGGCTGTAAAGTCCTGTGTGCCGGTGTTTGTGTGTGTGTGTGTGGGCCGGTGTATGCCTGTGTGTGTGTGAGTGTGGGCCGGTGTATGCCTGTGTGTGTGTGTGTGTGTGTGGGCCGGTGTATGCCTGTGTGTGTGTGTGTGTGTGTGTGGGCCGGTGTGTGCCTGTGTGTGTGTGCTGGTGTGTGTGCCTGTGTATGGCTGTAAAGTCCTGTGTGCCGGTGTTTGTGTGTGTGTGTGTGGGCCGGTGTGTGCCTGTGTGTGTGTGCTGGTGTGTGTGTGTGCCTGGGTATGGCTGTAAAGTCCTGTGTGCCGGTGTTTGGGGAATTGAAGTGAGGGGTGTAGAAATACATTGCCATAAAACGTGATTGATTTTCCCGCCCACCTCTGCTCTGACTGAGGGTCCTACAGAGCTAGTGATTTATAGCACTCATATTTATTCACACGTTATGGCAAGCATGGGGGGCGGACGGGGCTGGGGGGGGGGGGGGGCAGACACTTTGGTGTTTGGTCTGTTTAAAAGGAATGTGGCTGGATCCAGAGAGAAAGAGGTTGTGATTGATATTTTTACATTGTGTGACCAGACAGCTGGCCTGACTTGTATAATTCATCACCCCCAGTATATTGGAGACTATACTCATGTGCTTCCCATTCAGGCCTAAGCTTGTAACACTGAACTCTTTGTTACTGGTGGGTAGATCTGATGTAGGAAGGGAGATGTCTGGGGTTATGTCAGAACATTCTCAGCTCTTCCTTTCCATCTACAGGGGTTCATAACTCCAGTCCAGAAGCCTCCCCCCTCCCCCCCAACAAGCCAGGTTTTCAGGATATCCCAGCTTCAGCACAGGAGCCACCTGTGCTGAAGCAATGATATCCTGAAAACCTGTTCAGTTGCGGGGCTTGAGGACTGGAGTTCAGCCCCCTGTACTACATTGTAAATCTAAAGGTTTACCTTGAGAACCTGTCTCAGCTTACAATGGCCTATATTACTAAATGGTGCTCTGCAATAAGACACCTGGAGCGAGAAGACGCCTTCTCACATATTCATTTGGGCTGAAGGAGTAGTAGGGGTGATGTCTGATGTCCCTGCTTTTGAATTTTATTTCCCAGTATCCATTCTACTTGTGACCTTAAGCAAGTCTTTTTACCTCCTTGTGACCTTGAGCAAGTAATTTTATCTCCTTGTGCTTCAGGCACCAAAATTAGATTGTAAGCTCTACAGGACAGGGACTAATTGTTCCTGCAATATACTATGTACAGCGCTGCAGGACATACTTGAAAACGAGAGGTAACTCTCAATGTATTACTTCCTGGTAAAATATTTTATAAATAAAATAAAATATAAGAAAAATAAATTAAAAGTCGCGTGTGCTGGAACTGGAAAATGTCTTATGGAATATCATAGCTTGGTAATATGGCCAAGGCACGTCATAGGCTTGGTAATATGGCCATGGCATATCATAGCTTGGTAATATGGCCATGGCATATCATAGCTTGGTAATATGGCAATGGTATATTGTAGGCTTGGTAATAATAAGGCCATGGCATGTCATAGCTTGGTAATATGGCCATGGCATATCATAGTTTGGTAATTTGGCCATGGCATATGATAGCTTGGTAATATGGCCATGGCACATCATATGCTTGGTAATATGGCCATGGCATATCATAGCTTGGTAATATGGCCATGGCATATCATAGCTTGGTAATATGGCCATGGCATATCATAGCTTGGTAATATGGCCATGGCATATCATAGCTTGGTAATATGGCCATGGCATATCATAGCTTGGTAATATGGCCAAGGCATATCATAGCTTGGTAATATGGCCATGGCATATCATAGCTTGGTAATATGGCCATGGCATATCATAGCTTGGTAATATGGCCAAGGCACATCATAGGCTTGGTAATATGGCCAAGGCATATCATAGGCTTGGTAATATGGCCATGGCATATCATAGCTTGGTAATATGGCCAAGGCATATCATAGCTTGGTAATATGGCCATGGTATAGCATAGTTTCATAAATACGATCCTATATATCCTGTTTCTAAACCTGTAACTGCTTACTTGTGGTGGTGATTCTGGACAAGCCTGGCCCTATAGTATTGTTTTTAACAGCATGGATGGACACTTCATAGGTCTCTCCTGGCGCCAGTCCTGTTTGCACAAAGGAGGTGATCGGTCTTTTCAAGCTGGTGCTTATCTCTCCATTGTCTTCTTTCTGCAATAGACATCATTGGGCCAGTTTTACATTTTATAACAAATATTATTTTTCATGCACGCTGGACATTTATGCCGGAATTAAACATGGAAGATTTCATTCCAACATAAACCGGCGACACTGTAGATTTTGTATTACATTGCTTTTTAAAATACACATTTGCGAACCAATTATATTTACATTAGAATAATTAGGGAACCAATACATTTAGTCCAAGAAATGTATCTTGGAAGGCGAGTAGAACGTGGGTAGAATGTAGAGTAAGATAAATATGAAATCCAAGATGGAGTCTGGCTTAATATGTAAAGATATTAGCAATAATGCTTTTATTACCTTTACTACTATTTTAATACCTTGTGTGAGTGCAAATAATGGGGATCTTTTGTGACCCCTTTGGGGATCATTATTGCTAATACAGCGACTTTCTCCCTGTATGCACCTCCAAGTGTCTTTATGACACACTGGTCAAAATATCCATACATTTGAAATTAAGGCTGAGCGGTCAGGTTTTCTGTATATAGTATTAATATTTAAAGACAAGGATTTTGAAAGTAAGTACTTGAAGATATCAAAGCTGATATATTGTATTGAGAGATATGTCGGTAAAACTAAGGAGACTACATTTTGACGTGGCGGTTGCATTCTGAATTAGACATACAATCCAGAAATGAAACAAGACAACGAAAGAATAGCTGAAAGAAATACGTGTGGGTGGGAAAGGAATCCTCGTTACTCACCGTGTTCCTGAAAATAAGTTGCCAGGTATCAAACGAGATGTCTAAAGGCTCCCACTCCACCTCAACAAATGTTTCCTTCACAGACTTGAACCTCAAGTCATCAGTAGTGGGCAGGTCTGTCAAAAGGAATAAAGATTTCTTGCTCGATGAACTGTATGCTTCAGGACACAATTACACTGCAGCAGTAAGATACAGCGCAACATATCTTGAGGAAAGACCTGATGTTCTTCTAGCAAATTGATTTAGTATAATATTATATAGAAAGATGCAGGTATGTGTGCATCAATGAGGTTTGAATTGCACTGCATCTGGTTCATATTACTAGGAATTTTAAAGTCAAGAGAGTTGGACGCCTCTCAGTGTGTCTCTATGCAAACAATTTGCCAAATGCATCGGTTAAAGCAAATCGCCATAACACCGCAACGTCTTCAAGCCATACTTAATTAAAGCGAAGGCCAGTTCCTTCGTTGTATGCTGTGATTTATGCACAGCTTCACAATATATTATTCACCCCATGGGAAATGAATATGCAAAGAAGGAAAAGACATGGAGCATCTGTGAGCAAGATGTGGGGAATAGAAGCGACAAGGCCGGGCTTCCAAATAGAGTTTTCCGACGGGACTGGAGTCAAGGTTTCACTTACGTGTTGAAACTCTGGCACTAACTGGAATGCTCTTCTGGTTTTTCAAGATGGCATAGACCCGAACAAAGTACTCCACACCAGGCTCAAGTTCATTGATAGTGGCAGCCGTTTGTTCCCCTGGGACTCTGAAATTCAGCTCAAGGCCTCCAGGGCTGGTGGGAACATATGTGACAAGATATTCGGTGACTTTGATTTTGTTGACCCATTCGAGGTTCATGGTTTTGGTGGTCACATCTGTCACCTTTAAGTCCTTCGGTGGGGAAACTGATGAGAAAATGCAAACGTTAAGGCATTGCGATTAAAATATTAATGTTTCCTTCCTTTACCCCGCAGCGTATTGCAAGTGTATCTTTGATCAGGTTACTGAAAGATTACTTGAGAACAATCTCAATCATGAAGCATCTTGAAGGTGGAGGAAAGATCCTTCAGTTGGGTAACAAGGCAACTGGCTAAATTGTAAAGTGTTAAGAGATCAATGTTTATAAAATAGCATGTATTCACAGGAGCATTATGTTCTGAAGGCTCTCAGCAGTTGAGTAATGTACTGTCACATTAAACATTGCATGTCACGTACATTCTACGGTTAGTAGTAATTCATCAGCACTGTTACTGCATAGTCAACTAGGGTTCACTTCCCAGGTGCTCAAGCTTTCTGTCATCACCATCTTTTATGGAATGTGGCGAGGAGAGGAACCGTCAGACGTTCCAATCAATAAACCGCAAGAGCTTGGTGTGAAATGGCTGCTTCTCAGTTTGGCGTGGAGCATGGCTATTACTTACAGAAGACAACCATGACCTAATTAATAAAATCTTGTTTCGAGAGGCAAAGATGGGAGAAGTGAGAAGGAATTGCCTTTTTAGCACGCAAAAAAGTCTCGGTTAATCCTGTTTTCCCAAATGCAATGGAGAAGGAGTTGATGTTTTCTTCATGCTTATCATCTATTAGTGTTCTTTTAATACAGTGTCAGTGGTATGACATTCGGTAAAAAGTAGACCACCCAGGACTACATTTCAATGGGCCACATTACCATTTTACATCTGCTGTCTCATTATGTAGGCTGGACATTTACGATGTACAGTGCAATAGACAATGTTGATATTTCTGCAACACCGTTCCAGGACTGATGTTGTGATTGTATGAATTTAAAGGGGGGTATGCTGCACTCCACAATAATAAATGAAAGTATACAGTTTACCAGTGCTGCTGGTTCAAGGAAGTACCTGTCAGGTATGTTCCAAAGCAATACTCGGGAAAGAAGGATCCAACGCTCCACGGTTTTTAATTAAAGTTAATTTATTGTGCCACACAACGTTTCGACCAATAGGTCTTTCTCAAGTGACTAGTCACTTGAGAAAGACCTATTGGTCGAAACGTTGTGTGGCACAATAAATTAACTTTAATTAAAAAACCGTGGAGCGTTGGGTCCTTCTTTCCTGAGTGATTGTATGAAAGCATGGTTGGCCTCAGTATTTGTAAATCCAACCTTTGTAGGTCAGAGAGTTGCAGTAATGGCTCATTTTCCTAACATGTAAAGGCAGAGCGGTGGTGTGCTACCTAAGTACTTACCTTCTGAGCAGTATTCTCCAATAAAGCCATCATCGCAGACGCATTGTCCATCAACGCATTGGCCTTGGTTATTGCAGTTGTTGAGGCAGCTTAGTTCAGCACAGTTGTCCCCTGTGAATCCCTCATCGCAGACACACTGCCCATTGACGCATTGTCCTCTGTTGCTACAGTCATCAGGGCAGCGCAAGTCACTGCAGTCATCACCCACAAATACATTGTCACACACGCACTGCCCATTAACACACCGTCCTCTGTTGTTACAATCATTGGGGCATTTTAAATCAGAGCAATCTTCGCCTATATATGCCTCATCACACACACACTGACCATTAACGCAGCGTCCCTTATTATTACAATCGTTGGGACACCTTAGCTCACTACAGTCCGAGCCCATGAATCCCTCGTCACACACGCACTGCCCATTGACACAGCGTCCTTTGTTGTCACAATCGTTGGGGCATCTCAGCTCACTACAGTCAGACCCCACGTATTCATTTTCACACACACACTTCCCATTGACACAGCGTCCTCTGTTGTTACAGTCGTTGGGGCATCGGAGGTCCCCACAGTCTTCTCCCCTGTAGCCTTCCTTGCACACGCACTTTCCATTCACGCAGCGCCCGTTGTTATTGCAATTATTTGGACAGCTCAGTTCACTGCAGTCGTCTCCAGCGAAGCCGCTATCACACACACAAACCCCATTCACACAGCGACCACGGCCGTTGCAGTTGTTGGGGCAAGCAATTTCACCACAGTCCTCTCCGGTGAAACCCTCCTCGCAGTAGCACACTCCATTTACACAACGGCCACGGTCGTAGCAGTCATTAGGACAGATCAACTCACTGCAATCTTCTCCTGTGTAACCTTCATCACATACACACTCATTATCCACACATCGTCCACGCTTGTTGCAGTTGTTTGGGCAGAGGGACTCACTGCAGTCCTCTCCAATAAAGTTCTCATCGCACACACACCGTCCATTCACACAGTTTCCATGTTCACCGCAAGGCAGCGGGCACACCTCTTCACTGCAGTCTTCTCCACTGTAGCCGTCAAAGCAAACACAGACTCCATTGACACACTTTCCCTGATCATTGCAGTCATCGGGGCAGGTCAATTCACTGCAATCCTCCCCAGTGAAGCCCTGGTCACAGACACATCTTCCATTCACACAGCGGCCCCTATCATTGCAGTTCCCCGGGCAGTCTGCTTCGGTGCAGTTTGGTCCTTTCCATCCTGGCTCACAAACGCAGCCACAGGTCTCTGTACTGTAATTCCCACGTCCATTGCAGTAGGGTTTTGTGTCCACTAAACCTGTGGCAATCAATGAGACATCGTTACCAATACAGCGGGTGCATAGAGTTGGTAGAACACATTACACAATGCCTACAGAATTTGGGTCATGTTCTGCATTCACATGGCAGACCCGGCTACATAATTAATTCAAGGATCTGACACATGAGCTGCTGTGGAAAACTCTTCAAGATATTTGACCTTTTTTGTTTAAAGACAGATAATAAGTCAGATATTTAGTCTTTTTTTGCTTGAAAAGTTATTAAAGATACAATATTGAAGCAGGGGGTCTCCAGAGCTGAACCTCATTCATTACAGTTCTCGGAACCCCCTGCTTCCGGAAGTACTTACCTCAGGAGGGGGTGCCGGTAGGTAGCCATTCAAGGGCTCACATTATAGCAGATGTCAATGTTCCCAGGCCACACGGGCCAATAGGAAGCTGTGACCTCATCCAGTACGGCTTCCTATTGGCCCATGTGACCGGGGGCTTTAAACTACAGAGAGATACCGGCACCCCCTTCGGAGGTAAGTATCTCTGGAAGCAGGGGGTCCCCAGAGCTGAAATGAATGGGGTTCCACTCCAGAGACCCACTGCTAAAATCCTGTGTTAACATTTTTTAAAAGAAAGAAAAGAAAAAAAAACCTTAGATTGCTGCTTTAAAAAGTTGTTCTATTGTATTATTTTTTTTAACTTGTTCACATGTACGGATTGGCCCACTTACATCTACAGTAAGGGGGGGGGGGGGGGGATACAGTACTTGTCAAGAACCAATGGAAAAACATTCTAAACTACAAACACGCTTTTAGTTGTCTGTTAGACCACATGTGTCAGACTTAAATTCTAAGAAAGGCCCAATCTTGTTCAAACACAGTATGCTTCACAATGATCGTTTCACTTCCTGATAGTCTAGGAATGAGTATTAAAGCTGACACATTGCACTTTTTCCATCACTTGAGGTTGCTCAGTTTGCATCTAAAGCTTTATTTAAGCCTTTAGCAGCTGCCAATATCTGACATATAATTGGAGGTGTTACAGTGTGAAGGGAATAACTTCTCCCCACAAGTAAATGAACACACTGTAGTCTATAAGGATACTCAATATCATTTTACACTTCAATCTCCCGACTGAGTGATTGTTTTTGATGAGCTTCTCAATACTGCCTATACCCCGTCTGTGACCAGAATTGCCAGTCCTGTGGCGGCAGCCTGACCTCGGAACCCTGCACACAGATTCACTTTCTTGTGTTCGCTGGGTTCAAATAGATCACCGCTCATTGAAAATTCACTGACACATATGGTGCAAAGATGCATTGAGCGTACGTAACAAAAACGGCACAGAAGAAAAGGATTCCCCACTTGGATTAACCCTGCGTACAGATGCAGCTACGAGTATTCTAACACTGCTTTGAAAAATCTGGGGCAATCTCTCCAGTAATGCTGCAACATTTCTCTGACATTTCTGCAGAAAGACTAATGGCCCATCGGATTAACACAGCAGGGATCCCTGGTCAGTTTGAATGGGACTGCCGGGGACCACCGCTGTGTTAATCCAATGGGCCATTAGTCTGTCTGCAGAAATGTTGCAGCATTACAGGGTATTGCCCCAGATTTTCCAAGGCAAGTGTTAAAATACTCGTGGCTGCACCTGTAGGTTTCATGCCTCAATTTTGACGTAGTTGAAGGGCCGGGCCACTTTAATCATTAAGCCGCTCTGCCAATTTAACGTTGAACTTGTTTGCAACTATGGCCACGATAATGAAAGAACGAGAATATACGGTGGTGGGAATGACACGCGGGACGCTGCCTTTTGTGGGCAAAGAGCTTCAATTTGACCTTACTCTGTACGGAGACTGTTGGAATCATTTTGTTCAGCGATGATATTCAGCACATGGTTACACGCATATAAGGGAAAGCTGTGTTTGGGGTTTCAGAACGGACATTCTTATGGTTTCTTACAAAGCCGGATGTTAAAAATACCATCTTAGAATTTATCTGATTTTCTCCCTTCAGGAAATATTTCTGAAGTCAAATTCTATGTATTTTCATTGCATCTTGTGTATATATAAATGGGCAAGGTGCCATCTCATAGCCTTGTGCTATTAATTACCGCTTGGTAGGATCTAGATGTTTGATATCGCCCTACTTTTAGTATGTAATATCCACTTTTTAGAGCTGCAAAATACAGTCTCTACGGCAAATCATTTTCAATAACAGCAGTGGATGCATTAATAATAGCATGTTCTTGTATAGCGCTGCTAGTTTTACGTAGCGCTTTACAGAGACATTTTGCAGGCACAGGTCCCTGCCCCGTGGAGCTTACAACCTATGTGTTTGGTACCTGAGGCACAGGGAGATAAAGTGACTTGCCCAAGGTCACAAGGAGCCAGGAATTGAACCAGGTTCCCTTGCTTCAAACTCAGGGCCAGTCAGTGTATTTACTCACTTAGCCACTCCTTCTCGCTACTATATTCCAACTATATTCCAACTATATTGCTATACCGTCCTGGTAGAGTCTTGTGACTTTGAATGCTTTATTGATGCAAAGATCTGCATTGGATACACTAATAAGCTGTTCCCCGGAGGGTATTGTGTACGTACCTTGTGCCGGCTGTGCGGTGGAACAGCATCCTGCTCCAGTAGAGCACTGCTCCCTAAGAGAGGACACCACCCCTTCCAAGTCCTCCAGCCTGCTCAGGAGGTCCTTGATATCCGGTGCCGCTGCGCAGCCGCACGCCCGGCGTGGAATGTTTATACGGTGCGTGAAAACAATCTGGTTTTCACCGTTTAGAGTGTGCTCCTGGTAGTTTTTCTCAATCTGAGTCTGGGGCTTCAGCTCATTTACTTCCCGACTGGTTGGGTCCAAATCGACGGAGCACAGGGAGCCCATGGGAACCTTAATGTTGTACACATGGTTGAAGACAACAGGCTGGTTATCCTCTGCCAAGGTGATGTTGAAACCGCTTTCTCTCTTCTGGCGGATCATTTTCCTTATAAGCCCACCATCCACCTGAGAACTCAGCAGAAACATGAGACAGGCAAATGCCTGTATGGGAGGCCCCATGGTGATGTCCAGTACAGCTATTTATCCTTGGGTCTTTGTCCTGCTGATGTGGCACTTTGCAGTAAGTTGTTAGTATTTTCTCCTCTTCCCCCTTTACTCTAGAAAATAAAGATGTTTTAAAAAGAAAGAAGAGAAATCAGGTTAACCAGAGCAGTATATTGCAGATCATCCCTAGAGCAAACAGATTCAACTGCAAATGGGTTCTCACTGTTTTCAGAAACGTTGTGGCACTGAGCTCTGTAATTGGTTATATCCTCTGCCATGGAGAGAGAGAAGAATCCAGCTCTCCTACCAGTGAGTGGAATCAAAAGGAATGCTGGATTCTTGTGTCTTCTACCCAACCCACATGAAAGATCCCCTCAGTCAATCCCGCACACCACCTGCGGCTACAGAGCAGGAGCATTGTGTGGTTTCTAAATGACCTCTGGCTGATGGAGATATACTGTGAAGGTGTCTACCCGCTTTCAGATGCCTCGCCCAGCTTCAGAGTAGTTATTTTTTTTAAGCCAACCCCAATGCTGTGTCTCAGCTTGCTCCTGGTCCGAGGATTATAAAGAGAATGGAGAAATGACCCCTGGCTTGACATACTGTATTGTTTTTGTAATCCCATCACCTGTCATTTGTGTTTCTTGGCCTAAATTGCAGCCGAGATGTCATGTGATTTGAAAGAAGCAGCTCATACTAGCATTCTACGCAGGTTCTCAGACGGCCTTTTGTTTTGCACCTGAGTAGCGTGCTGATGTCCGTCTGTTATCACCAGCAGTTTTCACCGTGCGGAACAATGAGACGGGCGCTTCCCTGTCTGGTATTTTATGATACTGGACTACACGTGTGGCTGACCTTTGACCCCTTTGTATGCATTATAAATAAGAACACAATTCGAGTACACGAGGGCTCTTTTCTCCAGGGCTTTAATGAGCCTCCTAATTCTTTCCTGCCATTGTTAGCATTCACTGAAGAATGAAAGAAAGCCGCACTCTACAGCAATTGACCTTGTTGGGACAAATCTGTTCTAAACAATTGTAAAGATAATTTTTCAACTTGGTCCGTAAAGGCATATAAGTTTGCCCATTGTATTATAATTAGGGTCGCCAGGTGGCTTCTCTGAGAATACTGGACAGAATGGTGAAAGGTGCAGCGTACTCGAGACACAAACACACCTCTATCCAGTCCATGCGGTTTCCTGCTCTCCTTGGCCCACTCTCAAGCTCCTGACACCTCCTGATTGCCTGAATTACCCAGCAGCAGCCAAATCAGGATGGAGGAAGCTGCCCAGCCCTTTAGCAACTGCCCTGCTCTGGGAAACCCTTCAGACCCCCAAGCCGGTAGGTGAATACATCTAGAGAGGTAATACCGGTATACACATACATGTCCAGTATTACCTCTCATTTTTTTACTGGACAGAGTCTCCAAATATAGGGTAGTCTTATAATAGTAATACCCCCGATTCTTGACTATGTCACATCTGGATGCAGCGATGTCACTCACGTAACGCTTGAAGTATAAGCTCTTATGCTGGAAATCAGATGAGGGTTAGGTGTTGCACTGCGTTCCCGTGTTAACTACCATTGACTTGAAATGCAGTTAACGTGGGATCATGGTGTGATAACTAAAGAAGTGCAAAACATTCCAAAATTCTTCTTATTTTGCCAGAATGGATTCCCGGCGAGCCAGTTGGCTGAACTTTTAAGGGCTAAAAGTTTCACAGAAATCACACACTTCCTCCATCAACTCGCTGTTTTGCCAATGAATAAGGGATTTGCCAGTGATTTTAATTTAAATTAACGATGCTAACACCTTGCCAGAGCCTGCACATGCTTTTCTCTCCAGCAAAAGTGCTTTGAACGGGAGTTAGCATCAATAAGTGAAATGTTTGGTAAGTTTTGACCGTTACTGAGCTCGGAACGATTGGCAAAGGGCCAACTTCGCATGGTTCGTCAACACGGACACAAAGTGGTAACTCCAGATATATAAAAAACATAAACAGACCTCTCTGGCGCTGAGGTACAGACAGGCACGATGGGGCTATGATGGTGAAAAGCTTGGATCTTTGAAATGACGTGACCTCAGGAGAAGGAGACAAAAATAACATACACACTACTATAGTGCATTATCCTGGGCTATAAACTGATAAGCAAGGTACTATATGCAAAGGCAAAGGGTTTAATACATTGGGGTGTCACACCCTCCTCCTCCATGGGTAAAAATTGGAAACCTACTCACATCAAGCGGCCAAGTCTCAAGCCTCAATGTGGACAATCTCACACGCAGAATGGACTTTCCCCGTCTGTGGATGGTGCTCCGGGGGAAAGTCCATTCTGCGTGTGAGATTGTCCACATTGAGGCTTGAGACCTAGCCACTTGATGTGAGTTGGTTTCCAATTTTTACCCACGGCGGAGGAGGGTGTGACACCAGTCACCAAGTTCATTACCCATCATTGTCATTTGCTGTGAGCACGTTGTGTGTGCTCACATGTGTATTTTTACTCATTTTTAATATGTATTAAATCCTTTGCCTTTGCATACCTTGCTTATCAGTTTATATCCCAGGATAATGCACTATAGTAGAGTGTATGTTATCCCCCCCCCGCCAGGCTAACTGAAGGACCCCCCCCCCCCGGCTATCTGAAGGTCCCTCAATCCCCCCGCCAGGCTAACTGAAGCCACCTCCCCCCCAGCCAACAGAAGATCCCCCCAGCCCAACAACAGGCCAACTGAAGCCTCCCCCGGACTCCCCTGGCTCACTTAACTTCCCCCAGCCCCCCCCCCCCACGGTCCAACTGAAGGCTCCTCCCCAGCCCAACCACGGGCCGACTGAAGGCCCGCCAGCCCAACAGTGGGCCGACTGAAGCCCCCCAGCTAATTGAAGCCGCCCTGGGCTAACTGAAGGTCCCATCGCACGCCAACTGGGACCAACGTTGGACCAAGAAGAATTTGTTTTGCACATTTTTGGTGAGAGAGACGAGAGAGACAGAGACACCTCGGCAAAGCAACTATCAAAAAAAGGACAAGTGCACGAATCATAACAGTAAAATAAAGAGATACTTCAACCAAACCAAATCAGCAGGAGCGAGCGCTGCAATGATGATAATCAAAAAGACTGTATTGAAACAACCAAATACAGCCAACATTTCACTCCCACTGTGGGACCATCTCTCCCTCTCCCTCTCCCTCTCCCTCTCCCTCTCCCTCTCCCTCTCTCTCTCTCTCTCTCTCTCTCCTCTCCCTCTCTCTCGGCACATATTTGTGTATATGTCAAACAAAAACAGACACTTTAAGGGGGAAGAGACTTTTAGACATGTTTATGTATGACTTTCAGGCTGTATCCGCTGAATGTACTTTGTGTATCTGATCCTATTTGGGGCCTTATCAGTGACTTTGGCGTGTTGACCCTCTGGTCCCCCCACAAAGTAGCTGCCATGTGATAGTGTGGGGCCCCTGGGACCCCCATGACGTAGTGAGGACAGGGTCTGACCGGCAGAAGAAGAGGAGAACTTCTGTTCCCATCGTCAGTCATGTCACAATCAGGTGATCGCTCCGGGAAGCAGATCACGTGATCGTGATGCGCGCCACGGGGGCTATGACGCTTTGGTGCCACGGGCCCTCCGGCACTCAAAGAGTTAATATGTGATCAGAAAACACAGTGAGCAAAGCAAAACTGTCAGTGCAATCATCAATTTATAATAATGTAAAATGTAATGTATAATGTATAATAATGTAATGTATAATGTAATGTATAATGTAATGTATAATATAATGTATAATGTATAATAATGTAATGTATAATAATGTATACAGTACTGTATAATGTCATGTATAACGTAATGTATAATAATGTAATGTATAATAATGTAATGTATAATAATGTATAATGTGATGTACAGTATAATAATGTATAATCTAATGTATAATACTGTATAATGTAATGTAATGTATAATAATGTAATGTATAATCTATAATGTGATGTATAATACTGTATAATGAAATGTGTAATAATGTATAATAATGTGTAATGTATAAGAATATATAATAATGTATAATAATGTGTAATGTAATGTATAATAATTGGGAAAGTGTCTCAGTAATTTTCAGAGCTAGGTTGGGAGACTATGAGACCTCAATATGCCATGTTCAGTTACGGCCATTGCCCCCAGTTTATCACATTATATATAGGGCAGTACACATGTCCAGAGCGACCTGTGCTGATAACTACCTTCAATACTGTACATGAAGTAAAGCATACATGTCCATGTTACTCTGTGCTACAACTGTGCTACCTTCCTCCTATTGACTTAATGCCGTGCACCACAAGCTTTTGGGGATCTCTCCTGCTCTTGTTTCCATGGTTTTACAGGAACCCGGGAGACCTCACACTGTGTTGTCAAGGAGAGAAGAGCCTCCGAGAGGCACAAGAGGGTCGCATGACCTAGAAGATGCTCATAAGGATTCATG
Organism: Ascaphus truei; assembly: GCF_040206685.1. Taxonomy (NCBI): domain Eukaryota; kingdom Metazoa; phylum Chordata; class Amphibia; order Anura; family Ascaphidae; genus Ascaphus; species Ascaphus truei. The sequence continues at coordinate 28,707,727 of NC_134503.1, forward strand.
CTAAATCTAATGGTCCAATAGTTGTGTTTTGGCGAGAGAGACCTCATGAGTTCGGCTAAGTAAAGCCGGGTTACACCAAGGCTCTGCCGGAGACAGTTTCGACAAAGAACACAATATAATTTCCAGTGTGTTGTGGCTGTGGGGGGTTGATTACATTATAAGCTATAACTTCCTGCTTTTCCTATGGGTATTCTGAGTATTCAGGACATGCACATGGATTTTTAATATCACTTGCCAATATATTTATATGAAGGATCTACCTTTACATAAGATGAAGACTGATTGGGGTAAAAGCGAGAGTGTTCCAAATTTACCCTGCTTCCTGCACAATGTCCCCTCCAGAGTAATGACCGTCACCAGAGTAATTACCAGAGTAATGACGAGAGTAATGACTAGAGTAATAACAAGAGTAATCACAAGAGTAATGAATGACAAGTGTAATGACATTTCAAGGTGTAGTATTTTTTTGCCCAGGTGCTTTCGGAAAGTAAGACAGATTTGCATGTAAATATTTGACCATCTGGCGTCCATAGATTTGCTGGAGTGGATAGAGTTGGCTGATACTCACCTTTTTGATGACATAGTGTTCCGATGGAAAGTCCCTGGGCGCCTCTTATCCCATGTACAGCGTTTTGGAGAAACTGTACAGAATCATTTTGTTGATTTGAGGAGCAGAGAGGATATATGCATTGCAAATGGAAGGGCATGATTCATGCCTTCTATCTATCATCTTACTATGCATTAAATATCTGTCTCTTAGTCTTTATATATAAATATATAGTTATCAAAACGACAGGCCCTCCATGAGTATAAAACGTGAAACTTTATTCCTCGACATTTCAGCTCCCAAAGGAGCTCTTGAAAAAGGACAAAACGTAGAGTAAAAAAGTCTGTTTCATGTTTTGTACTCAGAGTCTGTCGCTTTGATTTATACAACACACATATACTGTATATATCTGTCTATCTTCTCTATCTATCTATCTATCTATCTATCTATCTATCTATCTATCTATCTATCTATCTATCTATCTATCTATCTATCTATCTATCTTTCTCTCCCTCCAATATCGATCTATCTATCTATCCCTCCAATATCTATCTATCTATTATCTTTCTCACTCCCTCCCTCCCTCCAATCTCAATCTCTCTCTCAATCTCTCTCTCTCAATCTCTCTCTCTCTCTCTCTCTCTCTCTCTCTCTCTCTCTCTCTCTCTCTCTCTCTCTCTCTCTCTCTCTCTCTCTCCCCTCTCTTCCCTCTCCCCCCACACACAATATATATCTGTCTACCTGTCAGTCTAATCTCTTTCTAAATCTCCTAGCATGACCATTACCAGCCTGGATATAATGTACAGAGCCAGATCACGGGTATGGAGGCTCAGGTCATGCCAAGCATCAACACATCCCTTCCCCTCCCCCCCCCCCCCCCCCCGAGAGGGCAGTTCAAATCTTTAGTGGTCACCGTGACTGCCTTACATTTTTGGAAGAGGAGCTCTGCACACATTTCTTTAATCCATATAAAAGAGGAATTTCTGAAAAGGTGAGAATGATGTGTTAGAAGCGAGCCGTGAAAGGATCCGTGCAGAGGAACCAAACCAAACCGGGAGAGCACATTCATTTCCTTTCCACCAAGTCTTTTTCCATCTGCACTGCAAGTTAGTCTGCCTGTGGTTTACTAGACGGGACCCAAGAAAACGCCTTCAGTGGCTAGAAGGGAAGAAATTGGATGGAAAAGATCCACATCAGCAGTAAAATGAGGAAAGAATTTCAGATCATGTACAATAAAGAGGCCAGAGACTTTCCAGGTCTCCGCTGTTAAGGACGGGAACTGGGTTCCTTGTGATGGTAATTATAAGCAGGAGCTACTGTATGCGATGCAGCTGTCATTACATAAACCATTTACTGTAAGAAGGGCTCATTACGTGGGCCCAGCGCAGCATTTCCAAGTTATGCATTCAGGGGGAACCATTCCAATATGGAGACGTGTGATAGGAAAAATAATTAGCAAAATGAAAAAATTTTTTTTTATGGACCTACAAAAGCTGGGTCAACAATGGCAAGTATAAACATTGGGTTGTGAAGGTTAATACACAATATACAAGTAACACATTTAATTTGTCTTGGTTCTCAAGATTTCTGTTGGCGGCCCGGGAGCCCTCTGTGCTGAAGCTGGGATATCCTCTCAAAACCTGACCTGTTGGGGGAGGGGGAGGGAACTGGAGTTGCCCACCCCTGATATAGATGCCCGCTCCCGTTTATGTTCTGTCGCGCTATACAGGGAGTCCTCACTTCTCCGGCACAATGCGTCCCGCAAACCCGCATCGGAGACGACAGTCAGAAAGCGGGACCCATGGCTGGTCAAGATTGCCTCTCTTCCCTTGTCACATAAGCCCTGATAGCGCTGCAGGTTGTGACAAGCTATTCCAAGGGGCATTGAACCCCCCTCATGCTACTCTCTGAGTGACAGGAGAGCAGGTGACATGGTGTTTGTGTACAGCTAATAGTGGTGCAGACACTATGCCCTCCCCTTCCAGATCTCAGAGAGGAAGTGCCAAACAGTTAGTCAGTTCTGATCTGGAGAGACTGGAAGGGCTGTGAGTCTATCCCATCCGGGATGAGTGTGCGCCCCAGGCCGTAGGGGGGCTGGGAGAACACCTAAATTACAACAGAGGCCTCAAGATTACCAGAGGGCCCTGCACCATCCATAGGCCTGGGATCCTCTGACATTAATCTGCAACGCTGTAAAGACCAACTGCAGTGACTGCATGCAATAAAGCCCTTTGTTTTATATACTCCTGTCTGAGATTGCAGTGTGTTGGACGGGTATGGAAGTACTGTGCTTTGGGGGGATCTATCTCTGGGCATCCTGGAGCTCCCTGAAGCTGGAGGCGCTGACACCCTGAGCTGAACATCATGAATCACAAAAGCCTGTCCTGGTCCCCATACCAACGCGGACATCACAGCTCTCCTGACCCTCACAGGTACGCCACAGCACCACAACACATGTAGCAGCCGTAACATCTCCCAGAGAGGGGGGGGGGGGGGCAGTGCGACACAAGTTTATATTTTTTCACAGGTTTTATTGGAATTGGGGTATACAGCGCTGGGGATTTTCTAATGCTATTAGAATGTTATTTTCCATGGCAATTGCATTGATTTAAATAGTGTACATGCCGTTAAATAGAAATCGAATACATGACTGATTTGTGCTTTAAAATCACTGAATCTTCACGCGATCCCTGAAGACCGTCTATAGTTACAGTTACAGTCACTTATTCCAAATAAGTACAAAATGACTGTTCTGTCCACATACTTTTACTGGTCTATAACAAGCATTTTAATTTGTTTTCTTTACAATAAATAAGATGCTTTATATTTGCCAAATTCGAAGAAAGCCTAATTTTGCCAATGTTTAAAGCATTAGTAAGACCCCACCCTGAATATGGAGTACAGCTTTGGTCACCAATCCTAAGAAAAGACATTATGGAACTAGAGAGAGTGCAGAGAAGAGCCACCAAATTAATAAAGGGGATGGAATATCTGATTTATGAGGAGAGGCTAGCTAAATTAGATTTATTTACATTAGAAAAGAGGCGTCTAAGAGGGGATATGATAACTATATACAAATATATTTGGGGTCAATACAAGGAGCTTTCAAAAAAACTATTCATCCCACGGGCAGTACAAAGGACTCGGGGCCATCCCTTAAGGTGGGAGAAATTGAGATTTGATATCTTCAAAAAAAAGTTGGACATCTTTTTAGAAAGGAAATCTATACAGGGATATACCAAATAAGTATACATTTATTTATAAAAATGTTTTACCTAGAAGTAATACATTGAGAGATACGTCTCGTTTTCACGTATGTCCGAGGCACAGAGTTATAACAATACACGGTTACATTAAAACATGGGAAGGATGTTGATCCAGGGAGAAATCTGGGGGGTGCAGTGGCTGCAGAGGCCCCGCGCTCTTCCCCTAGGGCATTTAAATTAAGTGCCGGGGGATCGCGTGAGGCCTCTGCAGTGTCTCCTACCTTGTCTTCGGCGACGCGGCGTCAAATGACGCCATGGGGTCACGCGACGTGGCGCGTCTCCATGGCAATACGCGCCAAAGGACGCCGCGGGTCATGTGACGTCACGCCGGATTTTAGCTAAGGGGGGGGGCACGAGCTAAGAGATAACAGGGAAGGCAGGTTGCAGACCTGTCTGAGACATGCAAATGTGCCATTTTTATTTGCTGGCGTTAGGAAGGAATGAATTTTTTCCCCTTATGACATCATAGGATAATGTGTCACTGGGGTTTGTGTGTTTGCCTTCCTCTGGATCTGTAAATAAAAATATAGAATAAAGTATCTGTCGTCTAAATTTAACACCGGTTGAACTCTATGGACATATGGCTTTTTTCAACCTCATCTACTATGTAACTATCTAACTATGTAACCCTGAGTGTGTTATTTTGGAATAATTGCTATTTTCTGGCTTCTGGTCATTTCTTTACTTTTTACTGGTCTCCCAGGTGCAAAAGCCAAGCTGCAAGCAGCCAAATATTTATCCGAGAAAGGAATCCCATTAAAAGCGACACCATTTCTCCTTTCCCCCATGCAAGCCTTTCGCTGTGATTTTACCCCAGCAGACAGACTTAGTAAACACGTCCCTACATCTCCGTCCATTACTGCCCTAGAATAAGATCCCCAGTGCCAGATTGTCTTTTTACATAGTTCCGTGTTCAAGTACAGTACGTCTCTGACTTGGTTTAAAACGTTTTTCGAAGTGTTACGAGATCTTTTGCCTGATCGGATTCCCTAGGGCTGATCTCGTGTTTAAAACGGAGCAGTGTATTGAGTGTGACATGGGCCTTTTATTAGACAGTTGAATTTTTTGTTTCTCCGAAAGCCTTTTCGTTGAGATATTCTCAGTCTCTTTGCCATTTTAACGAGTAAAACGGAATGTTCCCTTCCTGCCGCGAGCGGACACAGCCCGGTGATTACAGGGCACCTCTTTTATCTCCTCACGCTTTCGTTTGCTTTTCTGAGAACAAAGAATTGGAACAAATTCCTCTGAGACGTTTCTTCCGCTGTGTGTTGCATTACAGATGAGTCTAATCCTGCTGTGGACATCGTCCCGAGTGGTGCGAAGCACTCAGGTATAAGGGTCAGGAATTTGGCCCAGCGTCACTGTGAGAGGTGTAGCCTTTGTTCAATTTAAAAAATAGTCTTTTTGAACTTACTGAAATAGAAGAAATGTTGGCGAGAGTGGCATTAACTGTGCCCGCAAAAACGTGCAGACTTTTGATGCACACTGTTGTACAATAGGGTTCAGAATGAGCTCGGCCTTCTAAATACCGGCGTACCCTTCTGAATTTCAGCCTCTGGCTTTAATATATTTATGTCCCGTTGTTTTTATGTAAAAAAATGTTTGTTGTCTTGTACTGTAGGCTTGTGACTTGTAATTAAAGGTTGATGTCTGAGCAGACTTGTGACGCACTCAAATGACCAGTAAATGTGTTAGCAGGGCCGTGGTGGCAGAGAGGCACAGCTGTAATTCATTAATAAGTAAGTTGACACATCACATGGAGGGGCAAGTTTCAAATAAAACTCTGACATGGAAAGTGGGAGGAGCTGGTCCGTTACCAGCTCTGTTTAACCCCTCCCATGCCTCGGGCTTGTGTCTGTGTTGTTCTACCATGTATGTAATATGTAGCACGTCTTGGCAGTGCTGTATCAAAGAGCTACTTATTGTTAGAAATGTGAGGATGTGCTGGGTACCAGGGCTCTGGATTCCTAGCTCCCGATGGAGACACGGGCGGCTTCAATCCGTGGGGGTTAATGGGGAGATATGACCAGTCACACGCAACAGACCAAGATGGAAATCAGTTGTTAAAAGTCAATTCTGCAATCAGATGACATCAGCTTCTAGCATAGTGACAGCTGACGCCATGTATGATTCATGAACAACAAAAGATGTTATGAACGTGAGGGAGGGAAGCTGCCGAACTTACAAAAGTGTGTATATAAACAAAATTCATAGAGAGAGAGATGAGGTGGGGGGAGAAAAGAGAGGGAGAGAGCGAAAGGAGAAATAGAAGGGGGTAGAGGGGGTGAGAGAAGAGGGGGTGAGAGGAGGAGGGGGGAGGGATGAGATTGATTTCTTACAATTACCAAGCAACGCTGTGTGTTTTCAGCTAGTGTGTGTGTGTGTGTGTGTGTGTATATATATATATAAATATATATATATATGCCACTTAATAAATATGTATGTAAATGTTGGACGTGCTCACTCTGATGCTGTAAATCTGCTAACAGATGGATACTGTGCCTCCCACAGCATTTCCTTATATGCATCTGCAAGTTAAAGGAACTTGGCGTTCTCTGACTTTTTGTAAACAAAATATTTGACATTTGTGCTTGTGTTTGGGCAGAAAAGGGATTTCTTGTTGAAGTGGGAGTGTGACTGGATATTTAACGCTCCAAAACAATAATCAAAATACAGACTGATCTGATTGGTTCGTTCATGTTCCGGTCCAGATGGTAGCAAGACTCGGCGCCCACAGTCTGCGGCGACTGGGACAGTGTCTGACGCAATGAAGCTACAGGGGGTTCATGCTTCTCAATGGGGGTCCATTGCGTCAGACCGCAGCGGTCGCGTAACCACATGTGGCAGCCACACGGAGGACAGTAAGTCTTGCCACGTCTGTATCTGTGCCATCCATTGTGTGGTTGGGGCCCTTCAATTAGTCACGTCACCTTTCCTGCAGGTCTTCTCGGACCTGGATACAGATAAGGTTGCCAGGTGTCCGGTATTGAACCGGACTGTCCTGTATTTGGATACTCTGTCCAGTTTCAAATGAGAGGTACTGTAATACTGGACATGTATGTGTCCGGTATTACCTCCCTGGACATAGGGACCTGACGCACCTTTCACCATTGAGTCCAGTATTTTTGGAGAAGCCACCTGGCAACCCTAGATACAAATACCAACCAAATTACCAGTCCAGTCTATTTGTACAACACTGCATTATCCATGAGAATATAAAGTAAGTAAGACTCATGAGATATTCGGAAGAAACTAATGATGACATAGTCTGGTTGGTAATATTGTTGACAGCTAAATTAGTTACTAGTTGTCATTATTTCTTATCAACATATTTAGCACTAATGCTCCTACGGCTGCAAAGGCTAAAGTTACATCCAATGCTCTAATAGTTTCCTGCAATGTCGGAGACAGTGATATGCTGCTAGAATTACAAGTGGGTAGAACAATGGCTTAATCCCAGCTCCAAACCTTGAGGTGCAGAAAGTATAGAGAGTGATGTAATGTATTGCAAAAACAATGGGGTTTTATGCCACTGTGGAAAATGAGAGTTAAACAATAATTCCCTCGTGCATTTCTCAGCACTTTTTAGACAAGCTTGCATCACCTACACCGTCGTCCGTTGCTATCTGAGCCCAACGTTTCCCTGTCCTTGGTCCTAAAACTACTGTATGGGATATTAGAAGTGTCGCCAAACTCATGGTTTAAATTAATTCCTAGTAAACAGATGAACCCAGGCACTTTGGATTTTTCAACAAACTTAAACTTTATTGTGCCATAAGTACACACAACGTTTCGGCCTCTCTATGCGACTTCACTATGGCTGAAACGTTGAGTGTACTTATGGCACAATAAAGTTTACATTTGTTAAAAAATCCGAAGTGTCTTGGTTCATCTGGTTACTGGATACACTGGATTATTTACAGGTCTTCCCTGGGACCAGGAGCACCGATAACTGTATCTTCTTTTTGTATAGTTTGTTGGTGCGCAGCATGTATCCGCCATTTAATAAATTTCTAGGCAGGCGCTAACGAGGCTGACGGTGAAAAGGGTGAGGTCCTGCACCTGCTCTGTCACCCAAAGTGTGGAAATAAAGTATTCCACAAACATTGCCTTCTCTGTCGGCCTCGCTATCAATCCTTGTGGTGCATAATAGTTTTATCCTGGGCTCCAAACAACTGCAAAGTAAAGTATGAGTTATAGATAGAGAGGTGCACGCCAATAGCCATCTTCAGCGTTTAGCTCATACCAGAGTATATAAGGCTTATATACTCTGGTATTATGTTATATTAACTTTATATTCTAAGCACAGAGGTAACTCAGGTGTTGAATGCAATGCGCGCAGTGTTATGCGCAGGTTCAAATCCCAGCAAGAATTATATTTATGTATTGAGTAACATTGCAGAAATAGAGTTGGTTGAACAACGTCCCTTGTACAGTGTCTGATAGCAGGGATGTGTAGGGCGTTCCATGTGCACAATGCATGGCTTCCGGTTACAGAGTCGTATTATTAAAGATGGCGTACTCTGTAAGGCCAATTTCAGTGAATCCATGGGACATCTGAACAGACACATGGCTCGTCCCATTTACCAGTAGAGTTTACTGAATCTTTCTTATCCAATTAGCCATACTGTACATAGTAGGTGCTCTGTGCATTGAGCCTACCTAACATTTATTTTGAGTCCGTTCCCTGTGATCGTTGCCAGCGGCAGCAGAGAGACACAGTTGACATTCTTGAAGGAAAAATCCATCCACTGGAAATGAACTTTGCTGCTCTGCATAATGTTACCAAGCTCCTCTCTACACTTCCACACTAACCCTGTTCATTCTCCTGAGAGATAGCTGGAGACACACTTACCCCCAACACACAAACTATTGATAAGTCTAGCGTGTCGATTTTGTTTTGAGCCCGGCTGTCCACTCCCTTCTGTTATACAGAGATAGGAAGAAGGGTGATCATTACTACAAAGATATCTCTATCGATATATGGAAGGGGTAATGAAAACATTATAGAGATTGTGGGATAGCGCTGCTTAGTAAACACGGGCCTTTTTGCTCTTTGTAACGGATACAAACACTGCAGGTTCTCCCATAGCATAGAAATACTACACATGGACAGATACTGTACACAGCTATGAATGTAAGTTCTGTAACTAAGTAACAAAGTGGAGTGGTATACAGAGTTGTATACAGAGTTGATAACAGAGAGCAGCTGGGAGGGGCACACACAACTCAACACGCGGGGGCTGTTTTTAGTACAGTATATTTGTACTCTTTAACCTTTGCATTTTAACCTCTTTGGGGTCAGATGAGTCACCAACTTACACTATAGTGGGTCATTGCATTGCAGATCCGTCTGACAGGCAGAGGGCTATTAAAAAAACATTGGTAAGCAGGGTCCTTATTATTGGGGTTTGGTTATTAAGGCACCCTGCCTCTTTCATTAGCATTTATGTAACAGTTAAGGGGCGAAGTTAAAGGGGGTGTAAGAGGTGTGTGCAGGGGTACATATAATGGAGACCGATTTGAGTGAAATTATATCTTGGCTTTATTGAGCCTGTTCCTTTATCCAGGCAAAACATACAAAAACAACAAAATAACAAACCCCTGTCCCTGTGTAAGGACTAACTTACATCTCCAGACCCTATCTGCAGGACTGGAGGGATATTCCCATTACCAGCCTATCACCCCAAAGTCTCAGTAGGTACCTTAAGCAGGTGGCCCTCCATGTCAGTCTCTGGCAGTCTCTGTGTCCAGGAAATATAGGTGTCTGGGTGTCGGGATGTCTTGATCTCAGCACACCTTTGTGCTCAAGACAGGGTCTGTGTGCAGGCTTTTCTGCTCTCCTTCTGTCAGCCCAAATGTGAGCTAAGGAATATCTCTCCTGTTTCTCACATCAGGCATTCTAAAAGTCCTAATCAGTCAGGTGGAGTCTGGTTGACTGTCTGTGTGCAATTAACCAGCACAATGCTGGATTTAGAGGCATTTTCTCTCAAACAGTGATAAATCCCTTATACAGGGGGATTATAAAGCTTTTTATTCAGTAGACCGGGAGTGGTCAACCCCAGTCCTCAAGAGCCGCCAACAGGTCAGGTTTTAAGGATATCCCTGCATCAGCACAGGTGGCTCAGTCGTTGACTGGCCATCTCCAGTCCTCAAGGGCCACCAATAGGTGAGGTTTTCAGGATATCCATGCTTCAGCACAGGTAGCTCAATCAGTCAATTCGTCAGCACAGGTGGCTCAATCAGTGGCCCAGTCTTTGACTGAGCCACCTATTGAGCCACCTGTGCCAAAGCAGGGATATCCTGAAAACCTGCCCTGTTGGTGGCCCTTGAGGGCTGGGGTTGGCCACCCCTGCAGTAGACTATATTTATGGACATGACTAGTGACACTAACCCCGGTGTTGTGCATTGTTGGTTTAAAGCCGAAATTAAACAAACACAGGACAGTGTCTTTTATTTAACCCATTGGTTATTCACTCGCATGTGCCCGTTTTGTACATGGTTATGGTACAGTAACTTAGTTTGGAAGCGCCCTACTCTTGTTCCTACTTCTTTACTCCTTTGTTTCAGGAAGGACAACCATTTGACACTTTATTCCTTTCAAGCATTCCTAATCTCCTTTCAACACATTCCTAATCTCCGTCTCTCAGTATGCCAGAGATGCTTATCCTTAAATATCTTCTCTGGGGTACAGGCATCCCACGGTGACTGAGCCGGTAGGATCAATCGCCTGCTCTCACTGTCTTGGTAAGCTGTACCAATGCACGTGTCCTTCATGCCAACGGGACGTCTGTCAAAGCATCCGTAGTGGCTATAAACGCAGAAATATAGCCCTGCATATCATATGTTGGCTATACAAAGTACTTTCTGAAAGCCAAGGAGGATCAGCTGTTTAAACAAAGCTACTGCCGCTGCTACAGGACTCTCCGGGCCAGAAGGAGAGAAGTCCTGTGAAACTAGAACTGCTAAACCGTGCATTCAGCTCAAACGCGACGGTCTCCATGACATCAGCAATAGGAGGGAGACAATGTAACGCAGGCGAGGTAGGGGGGATACCAAATCATGGTGTGTCAACCGTGTATTTCCTGTCACCTAAGGGTGCCTCAAACCTGGCACAATGACCAGTGTTGCAGAAACACGTTTGCAGCACATTGCATAGGGACAGAGAACTTGGCCGTTCCATGTGTCATGATAACTGGCATTGATTGGGCGGAGATTCTATGTACCCCGAATATCTAGAATGCGGTCATGGATGTATTTAGGGGGCTGTGTATAAAGCATCGCTATACGTGAGGTTGCCGTAAAACAGACGCAAAGAAGAATAGGAATGTATCGTGTCGCTGTGCGTCAATGTATCAAATCAATGTTATTTGTGTTGTGCAGTGTGTGTGTGTTGTGCAGTGTGTGTGTGTGTGTCAGCATCTTTGTCACACACAAATAAACAATGCTTGGGTGGGGTTAGAGCATGGGTGGGCAACTCCAGTCCTCAGGGGCCACTAACAGGTCAGGTTTTCAAGATACCCGTGTTCCAGCACAGGTGTCTCAATCAGTGGCTCAGTCATTGACTGAGTCATGGCCCCTGTTCAATGACAGAGCCACTGATTGAGCCACCTGTGCTGAAGCAGGGATATACTGAAAACGTGACCTGCTGGTGGCTGTTGAGGACCAGAGTCGGCAGCCCCTGCCCTAGGTGTTTCACTTCAGTTTCTAACCAGTTTTATGGAAGATTTAACGAGGATAATTATTCCCAAACTGATGGTCTGCCTCAGCAACAGAACCATATGACTAAGGGGCTTCCACGTGGGAAACAGCTGGAGTCAGACCCTCTCCTAGGTGTAACACACGCCAATGCTGGGGGCACCCCGGTGTATTGTAAAGCAGAACAAATGTATTGCACGGCCCCATGCAGAGCGGGATTAAGTCATGTCACCTGGGCGTGCTTTCCATATCTGTTCTAATCGCCGCAAGCTGCCTGGCAGTGAGAGGGTTAAAATACAGTAGCCGAAGCTGGAATGTAAAATAAATATCTGCAGCATGTTGGGGTTCTCACTTAGGCAGCCCTGGGGCGAACTGGCAAACCTCTAAGCACAAAACGTTACATCTGTCTCACGCGGGGAAGGTCTTTTGTAAGCAAAAGGAACAATCCAACGTAGCTAGCAAGAAAATAAACAAACAACGACAATTTCAACTGACAATTTACCTGTAGATTCTCAGATTCACAATCAATCAACGTCACCCTTCACCTGCAATTAGATGCCACTATCACGAGGTCACTTTGTGACTTAGGTGGGACTGACCCTTTAGCTGACCGCTAACCATGCAGGGTTACCCTGATAACCTGAACTGTTGGTAGCTCTTGAGAACTGTTCTGTTAGACCAGTAGCAACGGTAAGAGGACGCCTGCTGAGTTACCCGAGGAGGAGGAGGAGGAGGAGGAGAATCACCGTCTTGTGACTAGGTCTCCCAGACAATGGGTACATTACGCTCATTTTCAGGTGTCCCCCCGAAAACAATATCATTTCAAAGCTTCAGAAATTCAAATACAGCCGGTACCACTATAGGCAAGCACAAAGCGTTAACGCCGCTCACGCCTTTCTTAATTGTCGCAACCCAAATGTTCTATGCCAGGAGTGGCCAACATCAGTTCTTAAGAGCTACCAACAGTTCAGGTTATCAGGATATCCCTGCTTCAGCACAGGTGGCTCAATCAATGGCTGTGCTGAAGCAGGGATATCATTAAAACCTGACCTGTTGGTTGCCCCTGAAGACTGGAGTTTGACAGTCAACAATTGATAATCTGTGGGCATATTGACACAGACTACTACTGTAACTTCTTATACTTTTCTACAAGTACAAAATCATTACAACCCCCCCCCCCCCCCCCCCCCCAAAGACTTCTTTCCCATTGCAGATAAGCAAGCTCAACACATATTCCACTTAAGGATGCTTTGACAAGCAGCTTCCTAACCGATTTCAGAACATCCTCAGTGATAAAAAAACAAACATCTTGCCAAACCAGAACATCTCCAATTATTTGTGTCCAGTGAAAAGGCATTACTTTAACAAGGGCATGTTCTTCCAAAGGCACTCATCATATAATAGAAGTGTAATCCTATTTTAATTGTCTGGACTTATCATTTCCCAACATGCGTCTTCCTGCCAGAGCAAAGGCATTTTTACAATGAAATCAACCACTACTCATCATAAGATGAAGAAGTGTGGTTTCAGCCCAGGTAACTTGCATTTCAAAAAGTGCAACAAATTGCCAGCAGTTACATTGCAATCCAACAACACAGAGCTCAAGGTTTGAAAGTGTCTTACCTTGAACACACTGAAAAGAATTAGATGTGGCTGGGAACAGCATCTATGAGATGGATAATTCTCAGTGGGAAGTAGCCAGCTGCCCTCCTGCAGGGTTTCTCAGTGAGCTGGGAGAAGTTTGGTACATGGGTAAGGTGCTTGTGTGAGAGATGCTTGGGAATAAGACTCAGAGAATTCTGCACATCCAGGCAGCAGCACCAGGGTTTATATAGCTGCACCAGTAGCCAGGGTGAGTTGCTCACTTCTTTGTAATGGGATGCCTCAAGGCAGGCTTTCCACTCTCTATTAAAGGCACAGCCCCTCTCTGGAGCTGCCTCAGCTTCTCAGAGTGGGACACACATACACAAAGGTATTTGCTTATTGACCATGTAAGGGATCTTGCAGAAAGCAAATCCAGCTTCATGTCAGAATTGCAAATGACTCAGCTTTGCAGAAGTGACACCGAAATGCTGCTTCCTTACCAAATCACACAGGCATTTTCTCCAAAGTTCCCCAAAGCAATCCCAGTCTTCCTTCTTTGTCAGTCTCACTTGGTTTAGCGTGAGATTTCCTTTTCCTTGTGGCAAAGACCCCCTACAATCAGACGCTCAGGGTATTGTATGCACATCAGCTTCCCATTAGTTACGTTTGGGTGTTTGCATCTGCTCAGGCACATCAGTAGTAGTGTAACACAGAGGTGCTCAACTCCTGTGCTGAAGCCCCCCAACAGGTCAGGTTTCCAGGATATCCAGCTTCAGCATAGGTGTCTCAATCAGAGGCTCAGTCAAAAACTGAGCCTCTGATGCCATCCCTGCTGAAGGTGGGACAGATTGTGCCACCTGTGCTGAATCAGGGACTGGATCCAGGTTGTGCTCAGATCCTGTGCCCCTACCGCTATAGACTGAGCCACTGATTGAGTGAGCCACCTGTGCTGAAGCAGGGATATCCTGAAACCCGGACCTGTAGGTGGCCCTTGGGGATCGGAGTTGCCCACACCTGGATGCCTGATTGGAGGCCAAGCAGGCTATGTATACGCTTGTGGATACTAGCAGGGTACCCCAGCGTCAGCTGCAGTATGGTGTGGTGGTGGTGACCCCTGGGAAGGGTATATATCAAAACTGAGTAAGAGAAAGAAACCCGGTATGGGCACTCTCCCACCTGCTGGGGGATTTATAAATGATATTAAAATCAATTTTAATCAATATACATGCTAAAATAATGGGTGTTAAAATGATAATTAAACGCAAATTGGATCCAATAAGTGAAAACACTGAGGTAGGTGTTCTGGATCGACCTGTGCTGTTGAATACGAATGCAATCCTCTTCTGCACTCTATTCAAATAATGAAAGTGTGGGTATTACATCCACTGCTCTTTTGTTGAGGCAAATACGGAGTGTAGCTTAGTAACCACAATCACTATCACCGAAGAGGTCCCAACCATGCGGCAACCTCCCAGATCCTTCCAGCAGGACCCTTGCTACTGATATAACTTGTTTACCCTTGCCTGGTCTGCCACCCTGATGTTGTATACAGAGAGAAAAGAAGTATACTGGCTACCCACTGACAATGTATAGAATGGGTGCAACAGTATTAATAAGAGTAGCAGTATGTAACGTGTGTAAACGGAGCGAGGAAGTGTGCAAATGTAAACGCGCCCTGCTGTATGGTGTAAGGATTCAGTCACTGGAGGTAAGGCGGGCTCGTGAGGCTGCGCATTGACTCCAGTCACACCGGTCTGGTAACTATTACGAGGTACTTGGCGGCACCAATAATTGCCCACCTTAATTAAGCAGTAGAGTCAGCTGGAGCAGCCAGGGCACAGGAAAGACTGTGCGATGTGGGGACCAGTTCCCCCTGCTTCCTAAGAGGGGCTCTGGTTAATAGACGGCTTGTGAAAGCAGACTCAATAGTACATAACATAAAATATAATAAATGCAACTTCTAGCGAACGAGAGTGCCCGCCAGGGGCGTGGATCACGTGGTAATAAAGTCACATCCCTCCCAAGCTCCTATAGACCGCCGGGTCTCTAACGCAGGCGCAGCACGGGGTGCACGGGCAGGAACTCGCAACAATGTTGCTTGTAAGGTTCCAAGCGTAGGCGCGGGAACCCTGTGCGTGCACAGAAGCCGACGCGCGTTTCGCGTAATTACGCTTTCTCAAGGCACGTATAGGCGGGCCCCTTCAGTGATAGTGGTTACTAAGCTACACTCCTTATTTGCCTCAACCAAAGAGCAGTGGATATTATACTCACACTTTCATTATTTGAATACAGTGTAGAAAATGATTGCCTTTGTATTCACAGCACTGGGTCGCTCCAGAACACCTACCTCAGTGATTTCACTTATTGGATCCAATTTGCATTTAATTGTTTTTTTAATACCCATTATTTTAGCTTGGATATGGATTAAAATTGATTTTAATATCATTCATAAATCCCCCAGCAGGTGGGAGAGTCCCCATACTGGGTTACTGTGTATAAGCATGTACATTTTAATTTTTTATAGCACCAACAATACAGTAAAAATGAAGAGCTCACAATCTAATTGGCACACGGGGAGACTAGCAGAAACAGAAGCAGTAAGCTTGTTGGTTGGAGCGTGTACAAGAGCGCGCCCTGCGGGTAAAATAGTGCATTGGTCCCGCCCCTTTTTCATGTGCAGGTGATTTAAGGCAACTAGCTGTACCCAGCGTAACATACGCAGAACTAGCAGATCTTACAGGTTATTAATTAACCATTCATCACCCATGTGCCCTCTACACCTCCCCCCATCACCTATGTGACCTCTACACCTCCCCCCATCACCCATGTGCTTCCTACATATATCCCCATCACTCATGTGCCCCTATACCTCTCCTCCCCATCGCCCCAAACACCTCTCCTTCCCATTGCCCCCTATACCTCCTCATTTCCTCCTACATCTCTCCTCCCTATCGCCCCCTACACGTCTCCACTGCAACCTACACCTCCCTTCCCATTGCCCTTACACCTCCCCATTTCTCCCTACACCTCTCCCCGATCGCCCCTACACCTCTCCCCCATCACCCACACCTCTCCCCCATTATCCCTAAACCTTTCTCTCATCGCCCCCTACACCTCTACCCCATTGCCCTCTACACCTCCCCATTACCCCCTCCCTACACCTTTCCCCAACACCTCTCTCCGATTGCCCCATACACCTCCCCCCATTGCCCCCTACACCACTCCATTCCATCGCCCCCTACACCTCTCCCTTCATCGCCCCTACACCTCCCCATCATCCCTTACACCTCTCCTCCATTGCAACCTACACCTTTCCTTCCCTTTGCCCCTACACCTCTCCCCATGGCCCCTACACCTCTCTATTGCCCCATACACCTCCCCATCACTCCTACACCTCTCCCCATGGCCCCTATACCTCTCCATTGCCCCCTAAACCTCCCCATCGCTCCTACACCTCTCTCCCCATCACCCCTACACCTCTCCTCCATTATCCCTACACCTCTCCTCCATCACCCCCTACACCTCTCCTACATCGCTCCCTATGCCTCTCCTCCATCACCCCCTACACCTCTCCCCCATCGCTCCCTATGCCTCTCCTCCATCATACCTACATCTCCCCCCCATCATCACTACACAGTTCCTCCAACATCCCTACACCTCCCTCCATCAACCCTACACCTTCCCCCATCACCCCTACGCCTCTCCTCCGTCACCCCCTACACCTCTTCCCCATCGTCCCTATACCTCTCCTCCATCATCTCTACACCTCTCCCCCATCGCCCCTACTCCTCTCCACCATCACTCGTGTATCCCCTACATCCCTCCCATCACCCATATGCCCCCTACATTTCCTCCATCGCCCCTATGCCTCTCCTGCATCGCTCCCTACGCCTCTCCCCCATCACCCTACACCTCCACCATTCCTCCCTACACCTCTCCTCCATTGCCCCCAACATTTCTCCCACATCACCCCCTATAAAGTACCTCTCCTCCATCACTCCCTATACCTCTCCCCCCATCGCCCACTACACCTCTCCCCCATCGCCCACTACACCTCTCCCACATCGCCCCCTATAAAGTACCTCTCCTCCATCACTCCCTACACCTCTCCCCCATCGCCCACTACACCTCTCCCACATCGCCCCCTATAAAGTACCTCTCCTCCATCACTCCCTGCACCTCTCCCCCATCGCCCCCTATAAAGTACCTCTCCCCCATCACCCACTACACCTCTCCCCCATCGCCCCCTATAAAGTACCTCTCCTCCATCACTCCCTACACCTCTCCCCCATTTGGCGTGTGCCCCCAATATCTCCCCATCACCTGTGTGACCCCTACATCACCCTCATCAACTGTGTGACTCTTACCCCCAAAAACCTGTCTGGACCCTGCGCTTGCTCCCTCACTCCCACCCTCCCTATAACAACCACCCTCTCCGTCCTCCTCGCTGTCCCGGGACGCCCATCTCCTCTTCCGCCTCCTATCCGCCATCCACCATTTCTCTAAGCAGGTCAGCCACTGGGTGTTGTACCTGGCAGGCTATATATCTGGCACGTGACATCATACTGGTGACATCATAATGTGTTACAGACAACTTGTTGCTCAGCAACCTTATAACAGCTGAACCTTTGTACAGAAACATACCTAAGCCTTTTTATATACTGTATATAGATTGCTGCTTTTTCCGCTTGTGCGTGGTGTATATCCCGCAACACCGCTCCAGCGAGTTCAATAGCATCCGCTACATCTGAGCATGGCGCAGAGCGCGAGCGAGGAGGAGTATAGCGAGAGATTGAAACCGAGATATAAATAGAGACGGCTGAATTTTCCGCTGCGGATTGTCCGATTCCTCTGAGCCGCGCATTTTTTCGCATATTAGTTTCAAAAAGGGCGATTTGCATTTTTTTTTCTATTACCGAAAATCCGACCGTCGGGTTGGGAATCCGAACCTTCAAACTGAATCCGAACCCCACAATCGGAATCCAATCACGAGGTCTGATTTATGTGAAATTCAATTAAAACGTGTTCCACAGACCGGATTTACGTTAAATCCGATGGTCTAAAGTGGAGCGGAATTGGCCTGAAAAATTCCAGGATTCGGATTCATACAGGTTCCCCCATCTCTATATCCGACTAGCACCCTCACTATCCACTTTTACGAACCAACGCAAAACACACCTGCTTAAGGAAGCATATGAGTAGCTCTGTGGCTGATACTTTACACCTCATACATAAAGCTTGGCCCCCTGCAGACACATTTACCAGAATGCACTCCTACTGTCTCTGTACGTTCTTCCTACCAATCAAATAGATTGTAAGCTCTTCGGAGCAGGGACTCCTTTTCCTAAATGTTACTTTTATGTCTGAAGCGCTTCTCCTCTTTATGTGTTTTAATTGTATTATTTGTTATTTATATGATTGACATGATTGTGTATTACTGCTGTGAAGCGCTATGCACATTAATGGCGCTATATAAATAAAGACATACATACATACCTCTCTAGATATAAGGAGGAGAGAACATTGAACGAGAGAAGACGAGTTTTGCAGTGAATGCAGAGTTTAACAGAGGAGAGAAGCAGAGTCTAAACAAGGGGAGAGTGCAGCATTTTTAATAGATCGGGAGATTGGAAGCTGCGAGGTCGGGACGCCAGTAGGGAGAAGGTTGCAGTAGTGCAGATGGGAGAGAATGAGGGCATGCATTCATGTTTTAGCAGTAGAGAATCAGAGAACAGGTTGTATTTTATCAAGTTGCCGACAAAGAAGCAGCAAAAAGTAGCAATTGGAAGGTGAGGGGAGAACCAGCATATCCGAATAAATGCGAGGAGGCAGGATTGAACAATGGTAAATGTATTGATCCTTGATATAGGGGACCCCAGTTTAAAGCTGAGTGTGAACTTTTTGACCTCGGAAAGGCACTTTATCGGGTTGAGCATTCCTGCCCTAAGGAATGAAACATTATGTGATGGTGCTGTTGTTATTGCAGGATGGGGGGAGCCGACGTTACCCCTCCGAGAGCACCTTTCTGTTGGAAGGGGAACGATCTCAGCGACCTGTTCAGAGACATCTCAGTACGAATTTCTTGGTGATGCTTCCGCCCCATCACAATGGGTCTGCAGCATCTGCACTGGGGGGTTTCAAGAGGCTCTTTGTCACCTTATCAAGGACACAGGAATTAGACCATTGCAGGGATCAGTCACCCACCTCCCTCCCCCGCTCCATGAGTACAGAGTACTACGAGAAAGTACTTCATATAGCACGGTGATAGTGCACTCACTGACCCTTGTACCCCCCCCATGCAAATATAACAGGAAGCTCATTACTTCTATGTAACACATGGCAACACAATAGCCAGACTGGGGGGATACTTGTACATTCCATGCAGCACAGGGAGACCACCCAAGCTGTCTTGGTACAAAGAGTGTAATTAATAACTACTGAACAATGCACTTGTCACCCGTGCTCCATGTTATAAACATGTGACTGTTGCACACTGCTGGCAGAAGGTCAAAGTGTGGTTGTGACACACACAACAAATGACACTTTTGATCTTGATGTTGTCTATTGCCCTTCTTGGTTTCTGTTTGGGATACAGTGGAGTGGCTGTGTGGTCTCCAGTCTCGAGGGCCCAGAAATAGGTTGGGAGGATGTAAAGACCATAGTGACTTTCTGTTGGACTCTGCTCCAGGCCTATTCCCTGCAATTCTACTCGTGCAGGAGGAAGCCAGAGAACGAAGCCTAAACTAACGGAGACAGATTCAGTCTCTCGGGGTTGCCTAACCATGCTATACTAGCACGGAAAACACTGCTAATGACATATACAGGTACAGATAAATTGAGCTAGAGCAGGGGAAGCCAACTCCATTACTCAAGAGCTACCAACAGGTCACGTTTCAGGATATCCCTGCTTCAGCACCGGTGGCTCAATCAGTGGCTCAGCCTTCGATTGAGCCACCTGTGCTGAAGCAGGGGTATCCCCAATACCTGGGCAGGAATAACCCAGGACATACAGGACACCTTGACAAAGGCTGCGTGGCAGTCGAAACGTTGGTTCATTTTGCTGATTAAATTTGCTATATTGAAGCCTGTGTGCCTGGATCTTGCTTTCTACAAGAATATCCCAGGGACATCGCCTGCCTGAAGCAGGGATAACCCCAATACCTGGCCTGTTGGTGGCCCTTGAGGACTGGAGATGGCCGCCCCGGAGCTAGAACATCCAAGTCGATGAAACCGTTATAGTGACTAGGAAAAGACAGCCCAGTCCGATCTTTCCCACATCCCCAGCACGCTTGTTGCGTTTCATTACCACGGTTGGGGTGCTCTGGTTTATAGCAAACGAGAGGTGATGCAAAACAGCGACGTGGGGCCATTAGCAATGTCGCTCTACTTGGAGTCAGAAGGTAAGTGTCTGGGAGGAACAAAAGGAGGCCTGAAAACTTTGGTCTGCACCTTTGCACAACCAGATCCCCGTTTTCTTATTAAAGACAGATGCAAACTCAATCTCCTTGGAAGAATGCTTTCATTCAGTGGCTGCTCGGTGGTGAGTCCCCAGGGGAGCGGCAATATCCGCTGCAGCACAGCCCACAGAAAGGAGAACTCTGCAGCTCCATGAAGTTTATTGCAAAGCCATCAATTTTACACAGTGGCATATAAGATCAAGCATCGTTACCCTCCGTCAGAGCAAACTAGGGACAACCTGACCCTTTAACCCCAAGAACCTCAGTTTAAGATTAGCACCCATTCTGCAACGAGCGATTTCTGTGATTACCGAAAGTGTGCCAATTATCCAGCAGCGATTCATTTTCAATTGCTATATCTGGGAGAACTGAACCTATTTTCTGCTAATAGCATGAACAGAGAAATCACAGTAACATGTCTAAGGTGCTTTTTTTGTGTGCGGTTTCTGCATTTTACCAGCAGGGAAGTGTTGTAATGTGCTGTGTTACCAGAAAGCTTATTATACATGCCTTCTATTTCATCCTGTGGCAAAGGTTTTTTAATAGATTCATTTGCCACTGAGTCAGCACTTGCCGTTCTCTCTTGTGACATGTCTGCTGGAATCCTGCACAAAGCTGAATAACAGAGTATATTCATACAGCATTTCCCTATTTGGGACTACTGCCTTGGAGTTATTTCACATGGCACACATCCCTTCTCTTGTCTTTGCACACACAGTTGTGGCTTCCAGGCCTGCTGTAATTAATGGTGTTTCACAGCATTTCCAGCTAATTCCGGCAGAATTGAGTAATGACGTCCAACGATGAGGAATCACCCATTGGAATGCTGGATTCTCCTATCCCTCCCCCCATCCATTTTTCCTTAACACCTACCAACGTCTAGGGTATCTGGCTCTGAGTTTCCCAGTGAGTCACTCATACACCAGATTCCTGAGCAGCTATCTGTATGGGCCTTGTAGAACTTTTGCGTTGGGGGAATGGGGGTGTTTAGGGGGGAAGTTATGAAGTGAAGACAGATTTTTCCATTCCATTGCCTGAGGTCCCATGTTACTGGAAACCTAGTTCGGAAACAAAGGGGTTACTGCAAGCAAGCCTGCTCAGACAGCATGAGATCATATGTGTGTCTGTGGAGTTTGGAGGTGTGAAATAATGCAAATGTTTCTCTAAGGAGTCCTCACCATGTGGAGACCAACCAGAGTAGGAAGAATACTTCCTCAATCAAGGTTGTAGGTCCGAGAGCTACAAACATAGCAAAATACATACTCGTTTCAGCGAAGCAATCAGATATATTGGATAAACTTTGGGTTTATTCAGGGGCGCTCAATGCCAGTCCTCAAGCCCCCCCTCCCCCTGCCCCCAACAGGTCAGGTTTTATGGATATCCCAGCTTCAGAATAGGGGGCTCAGTCTTCAACTGAGCCTCTGATTGGACAACTGTGCTGAAGCAGGGACTAATTGAGCCCCCTGTGCTGAAGCAGAGAGTGAAGCACAGGCCTGAAGCAGGGACTGATTGAGCCACCTGTGCTGAAGCAGGGATATCCTTAAAACCTGACCTGGTGGGGGGGGGGGCATGAGTACTGCTTGAGTTTAGCCCCCCTGGGTTTACTGAATAACAAACACATATCACAAATCAATATAAACTTGCACTAATGTATTGCTTTCCTGATATCATTTGTACGTTGCTTTATGTAAATGAAAGTTATATATTAATTACCAGAGGCAGATCCAGAGAGCATCAATAGGGTTCTTTTTGTATACTCAGTCGTTACTCAGTCGTTACTCAGTCGTTACCCGCTGATAGCCCCTCTATCTTACCCACTTACCAAGCCCTATGTGGGTGAGCCGGGTATCTCTCTCTTGTTAGAGCCAGTAACGTAATAACCTTTGAAGCGTGAGAGCCGCGCTCTAGGGCAGCGCCATCTTTGTGCGGTGTTGTGTAAGTCACTTTAGTGTTAGTGTCATGTTGCAATGTGTGTAACAAACACCTTGTACAGGGGACTAAAGCCCATATTTATTAAGCAGTGCTATTCCATGAGGTCTTCTTGCACCGCAAAACTCGCTATGACCTGTTCAAGCGAATGTGCTGAAGCAGCCTTATGGCAAAGCCCTGCTCAGTAAACATGCCTCCACGAGTGCTCCTCTACTGTCATAGGAGCATGCTGTAATTATAATGCCAGAGGCAAGGCTTAGTGCAGGGGGGCTCAGCTACAGTCCTCAAGATCTCCCAACAAGTCATGTTTAAGGATATCCCTGCTTCAGCACAGTCAAAGACTAATTGATCCACCTGTGCTGAAGCAGGGGCTGATTGAGTCACCTGTGCTAAAGCTGGACTGATTGAGTCACCTGTGCTAAAGCTGGACTGATTGAGCCACCTGTGCTGATGCAGAGATTAAGTTGGCCACCTGTGCTGAATCAGAGATTGATTGAGCCACCTGTGCTGAAGCAGGGACTGTGTGAGCCACCTATGCTAAAGAAGAGATTGATTGAGCCACATGTGCTGAAGCAAAGATTGATTGAGCCTCCTGTGCTGAAGCAGGGACTGATTGAGCAACCTGTGCTGAAGCTGGGACTGATTGAGCCACCTGTGCTGAAGAAGGGATACCCTGAAAACCTGACCTTTTGGGGGGGCTTGAGGCCTGGAGTCGAGCCCCCCTGGGTTAGTGTGCAGTATGGATGGGCACCTATGCCTCTGCTGTAGAATATTTGTAGCTATAGGGTATTTGTAGCTATAGGGTATTTGTAGCTATAGGGTATTTGAAGATATTGTACTCGCATAATGAGGTACAGAAAGAGGACCCCTGTGAGCCGCCACTTGGGCAGACGTCCCTTCTCTGCCATGGCACAGCTCAGCAGTGCCAGCAGCAGGCAGTGTGCAGTGACATTGTATGGTGCTGTGCTGGGAGAGGCCGCGTCTCTCACCCTCCTCCCCGGCAGTGCCAGCAGCAGGCAGTGTGCAGTGACATTGTATGGTACTGTGCTGGGAGAGGCCGCGTCTCTCACCCTGCTCCCCAGCAGTGCCAGCAGCAGGCAGTGTGCAGTGACATTGTATGGTACTGTGCTGGGAGAGGCCGCGTCTCTCACCCTCCTCCCCAGCAGTGCCAGCAGCAGGCAGTGTGCAGTGACATTGTATGGTACTGTGCTGGGAGAGGCCGCGTCTCTCACCCTCCTCCCCAGCAGTGCCAGCAGCAGGCAGTGTGCAGTGACATTGTATGGTGCTGTGCTGGGAGAGGCCGCGTCTCTCACCCTCCTCCCCAGCAGTGCCAGCAGCAGGCAGTGTGCAGTGACATTGTATGGTACTGTGCTGGGAGAGGCCGCGTCTCTCACCCTCCTCCCCAGCAGTGCCAGCAGCAGGCAGTGTGCAGTGACATTGTATGGTACTGTGCTGGGAGAGGCCGCGTCTCTCACCCTCCTCCCCAGCAGTGCCAGCAGCAGGCAGTGTGCAGTGACATTGTATGGTACTGTGCTGGGAGAGGCCGCGTCTCTCACCCTGCTCCCCAGCAGTGCCAGCAGCAGGCAGTGTGCAGTGACATTGTATGGTACTGTGCTGGGAGAGGCCGCGTCTCTCACCCTCCTCCCCAGCAGTGCCAGCAGCAGGCAGTGTGCAGTGACATTGTATGGTGCTGTGCTGGGAGAGGCCGCGTCTCTCACCCTCCTCCCCAGCAGTGCCAGCAGCAGGCAGTGTGCAGTGACATTGTATGGTACTGTGCTGGGAGAGGCCGCGTCTCTCACCCTCCTCCCCAGCAGTGCCAGCAGCAGGCAGTGTGCAGTGACATTGTATGGTACTGTGCTGGGAGAGGCCGCGTCTCTCACCCTCCTCCCCAGCAGTGCCAGCAGCAGGCAGTGTGCAGTGACATTGTATGGTACTGTGCTGGGAGAGGCCGCGTCTCTCACCCTCCTCCCCAGCAGTGCCAGCAGCAGGCAGTGTGCAGTGACATTGTATGGTACTGTGCTGGGAGAGGTCGCGTCTCTCACCCTCCTCCCCAGCAGTGCCAGCAGCAGGCAGTGTGCAGTGACATTGTATGGTACTGTGCTGGGAGAGGCCGCGTCTCTCACCCTCCTCCCCAGCAGTGCCAGCAGCAGGCAGTGTGCAGTGACATTGTATGGTACTGTGCTGGGAGAGGCCGCGTCTCTCACCCTCCTCCCCAGCAGTGCCAGCAGCAGGCAGTGTGCAGTGACATTGTATGGTACTGTGCTGGGAGAGGCCGCGTCTCTCACCCTGCTCCCCAGCAGTGCCAGCAGCAGGCAGTGTGCAGTGACATTGTATGGTACTGTGCTGGGAGAGGCCGCGTCTCTCACCCTCCTCCCCAGCAGTGCCAGCAGCAGGCAGTGTGCAGAGACATTGTATGGTGCTGTGCTGGGAGAGGCCGCGTCTCTCACCCTCCTCCCCAGCAGTGCCAGCAGCAGGCAGTGTGCAGTGACATTGTATGGTACTGTGCTGGGAGAGGCTGCGTCTCTCACCCTCCTCCCCAGCAGTGCCAGCAGCAGGCAGTGTGCAGTGACATTGTATGGTGCTGTGCTGGGAGAGGCCGCGTCTCTCACCCTGCTCCCCAGCAGTGCCAGCAGCAGGCAGTGTGCAGTGACATTGTATGGTGCTGTGCTGGGAGAGGTCGCGTCTCTCACGCTGGGAGAGGCCGCGTCTCTCACCCTCCTCCCCAGCAGTGCCAGCAGCAGGCAGTGTGCAGTGACATTGTATGGTACTGTGCTGGGAGAGGCCGCTTCTCTCACCCTCCTCCCCAGCAGTGCCAGCAGCAGGCAGTGTGCAGTGACATTGTATGGTACTGTGCTGGGAGAGGCCGCGTCTCTCACCCTCCTCCCCAGCATTGTTGTATGGTATGGGTGGTGGCATCGCTCTGCTCCGCCTTTGTGATGCCACAGACACCACGACTGAAGCTCTGCTCACGTTGGTATTCTGCCAACTACGGCCCACCCCATGTTTCTATTCACAGAGAAGCTAAACAGGATCAGGGGACAGCTCTGAATACAGATTATATCTGAATCTGCAAAACACAAGCTTCTTTTCTTCGGTCATCCCAGCTCTGCAATGGGAATGATGGCACTGACGTTAGGATTCTCATACAAGGACAATCACATCGTCATCGTCATCGTCATCGTCATCGTCATCGTCATCATCATCATCATCATCATCATCATCGTGCATTGAATTTATTTTATTTGCTTGTATTTCTATTTAATAAAAAACAAAGAAGCCCACAGCTACATCCAATATGACAAAAATATACAGTGAAATACCTACTGTATATATTTCTTGAAAAATGGGTCATTTAGTTAAACCCTTTGGCCAAAGCATTTTAAGCTTGCAAGCCACTTCAAAGCATGACCAAATATTGCAGTTCCTAACACTAAACTGATTACAATTCTTGAAAAAAAGAAAATAGGGCAAATATATAGGTGACTACTGTATGCAAAATGCCACGAAGATTACTCTAAGGCTGCAATCCCAGTCAGCACTGTAGCACGCGCGCCCGGCGGGGGTGCGGCCCGTGCACAGCGCTGCACCGCGATATGCGGTCCTGGGACAGAGGGAGAGTTTGCGACGGGAGTGGGCATGGCGGGGGGGGGGGGGGGTTGCAGGGCTTGTGACCATCACCTCACATGGCTGTGAAAAACCTCTCGATGGGAGAAAAAACGCCGCACAGCCGAAAATGAAATAGTGAAGGCTGATGTATGGGAATAAAAAAGCTTTATTTGCACAAGGTGCAAGCGAGTCCTCTTGACGCATTCGGCCTATTGCGGATGTCGGGTTGGCGGTGAAGAGGACAGCTCGTGAGGCCGAGGCACCACATCTCTATCCAGGAGGAGTTCACCAGCAGGAGTTCTCACATCGCTGGAAGACCAGACAGGCTCGGTTCATACAACCCCAATGATTAACACGTGAGTTTTCCGTGTCCCAACCTCATGGTGCTCATGGTGAGCCGGTTGGGGGAAAAGACAGTGCATTATACTTACCTTATCACGGTTGTCCATAGCCTGGGTCTCAGTATCTATTTCAGACTTTCTTATCAGCAGGACTGTGTCTTATTCTGAGCGCCTGGAGGGTCAGTAATTTGATTCACCCGTTTTGTATACCTCACATGGCTGGTTCGCCCTCATTGGCTGAACCGCCGGCGGGCGCGTGGCCACTCCTCCGTCGCAAACTCTGAGCTTATATTCCCCTGTCTCAGTGAAAACCTGTCACACACCGCTGGGGAAATGTGTGCGACAGGGTAGTAACTGGGACCGGACTGACTGGGGGGGCGGAGCTTGAACGCACAGCGCACGCCTTGAAGGTACTGGGGCCGCGGCCTAAATCTTCCCCTTCTTCACTCTGAGATTTGTGCGTATTGCTCTGTTGGTCCAATATAAGGTCCCATACCCCCACTCCCTCTCCCTCCTTGTTGGGGCCAACCAGTAGTTGAAAGGTTACAAGCTTTCGAACCTGTCAGGGTCCTTCATCGGGTAACTGATCCTGAGACGTTGAAAGCCTGTACTTGTTTGTCCAATAAAAGGTCTCATACCCCCTACTCCCTCTCCCTCCTATGGAAGAAAGCACCACCGGGTGATCCATCCTTCTTTGCCATAGATGCCTTTGTGTATTAAATCTCCTTTTTGCTCTTGGCCTCTCCGTGAGCGTTGACTTTCCTATAATGAAAAGGACGATCTACCCTATCATTTAAATAAACAACGTACAGTATCTGGTTCTAACATCACTGATGAAAATGGAATTTTGCTAACAGCTGGTACCATTGTTACAACTATATATTTTTTCATTTCCTTTCTTCTGCAAATGACGGCCGGAGCTGTTATTCCAATTTCTCTGCAGTGACACGCAGTCCTTTATTCCAGGCTCTCGGCTGAACTGTTGAGGTTGAATTCTGCATCACATTCAACTGAAAGCTGTTACTACTCTTCCTATGGTGCCAGCATCCAGTACTTGGCAGTATATTATTACAAAAGTAACAATGTTACATAATGTGGGGTTCTCAATTCCAGTCCTCAAGCCACCCAACAAGCCAGGTGTTAATGATAGTCTTTGACTGAGTCACTGATTGAGCCACCTGTGCTGAAGCAGGGACTGCTTGAGCCACCTGTGCTGAAGCAGGGATAACCTGGAAACCTTACCTGTTGGGGGAGTCTTGAGGCCTGGAGTTGAGAACCTCTGACATAATGACATGTCTTCAACCGCAATCACTTTGGCCAAGAGATCCCCGCTCACGGGATCCGACAACTGGAAATGAAGTAGTATCTGAGAGAAGACAAGAGCCAAGTTCCAGGAGCTGGGAAGACGATGCTGCCACCGCTGCTCGCTGTGAGCTGTTGGAGTGCAGAGAGTGTCATGATTTACAGGAAAGAATCAGGCAAAATGGTCAGAGTCTTTAATGAAGTTTTATTAAAGTTTAGAACAGGGGGTTAATTTAAGGGGTTGTAGTGGTTAGGGTAAGGGATTTTAGGGTAAGGACTTATTAGAGTATTGGGTTTTTAGAGTAAGGCTTAGGGTAGGGTGTCTTAGGATAAGGGCTAAAGGTAGTAGTTTTAGGTTGAGGGCTTAGGGTAGGAGTTGTAAGGTATGGGGCTTAGGGTAGGAGTTTTAGGGGAAGGACTTAAGATATTGGTTTTTTTAGGGTAAGGGCTTGGGGTAGGGGGATTTAGGGTGAGGGCTTAGGGTAGGAGTTTTAGGGGAAGAACTTAAGGTATTGGGTTTTTTAGGGTAAGGGCTTGGGGTAGGGGGATTTAGGGTGAGGGCTTAGGGTAGGGGTTTTAGGGTAAGGGCTTAGGGTAGGGGTTGTAGGGTATGGGGCATAGGGTAGGGGGTTTAAGCACTTACCTTAGCGGTGAAGTAGCCGGTAGTGGGGGAGTAGCAGCGAAACAGCCGCAGCCAAATGTCCTAGAGTCCAATCGGGGGCTTAAAAAGTTGGGTATTTTGGGATATTATTGTCATTTGGTCGTGTTACTGTAAATGCTGTATCTGCACAGTGTTTCAGAACAATAACAATACAAATAATATATTACAGTGTGTGTGTGTGTGTGTGTGTGTGTGTGTGTGTGTGTGTGTGTGTGTGTGTGTGTGTGTGTGTGTGTGTGTGTGTGTGTGTGTGTGTGTGTGTGTGTGTGTGTGTGTGTGTGTGTGTGTGTGTGTGTTATAACCCAGAAGCCAGTTGACTTTGGATTTGCAATGTTATTTATAGGACTGGAAGTGTCGGAGAGGCGGAGGTGCGCTGATATTAAACACCAACTCTGTCCTCAAAAAAGCCCGAAGCTGCCCTACACGCTATTTATACTCTGCGGTGTTTTACACAGAAGCCGCTGTAATAATACTAGTCATAAATATCACACATTACTGCCTCAGCGTGTAGAATTTTTCTGGCAAATTTTTTCTGGTCCGTGGAACTTACAATCTAATTATACCAACGCTGAAATATTTCCACCTGATAGGCACCATCAGCCCGCCTTATAATGGTACCATGTGCAGTACAAGTTCTCCGTTGGAAATGGAATCTGAAGGACAGCGACTGAAGATACTCTCCGGGGTTCCTGCAGTGCTGGGGCAGAGAAAGCGGGCCGTACACGATTATCCGTGCACTGGTCCGTACACCTGTACGGAGGGCTACAGTATCTAATGTCACCTTGAGCCTGGCCATGTTTCCCTGCAGATTGAAGGAAGAAAACCTGACACGCAAGCGACGCCACATGTGATACATCTCAGTATGACCTCTGCAGCAGGCAGGGGCGTCCTTCCTGATGTGCCCTAGAGCCCAAGCGGCTGCGTGGAGGTGCAAACGTTTGCTTAGTTCTTAGTCCTCTTCCTTCCCAGGAGTCAGGCTTTGATCATGATCAGTTTCTGATTAGTTAGGCCAGGGGTTCTCAACTCCATTCCTGAAGGACCCCCACCCCCCCCAACAGGTCAGCTTTTTCAGGATATCACTGCTTCAGCACAGGTGGCTCAATCAGCCCTTGCTTCAGCGCAGGTGGCTCAAACAGTGGTTCAGTCGTTGACTGAGCCACTGATTGAGCCACCTGTGCTGAAGCAGGGATACCCTTAAAACCTGTCCTGTTGGGGGTATGGTAATGTAGAGCAGGGGGGACTCAACTCTAGTCCTCAAGCCTTCCCCCCCGCCCTCCAACAGATCAGGTTTTCAGGATATCCCTGCTTCAGCACGGGTGGCTCAATCAGTCCCAGCTTCAGCACAGGTGGCTCAATCAGTGAGCCTCTGATTGAGCCACCTGTGCTGAATCTGGGATATCCTGAAAACCTGACCTGTTAGGGGGGGGGGGGGATTGAATACTGGAGATGAGCCCCCCTGATGTAGAGGATGTAGAGGATCATTCTCTGATAAACATATGCAGACCCGTTTCTTGGTTCCCCGTACCTTTATGTGGTTGCGGGGAAGGGAAAGGCTGTGGCTGGCCGGCGAGGTGTGCGGGTGCTGCCGGGGCTGCGGGCAGACCAGCCGGACAGTAGGGACCCTCCCTTTGTAGGGCCGCGACTGTCAGGGGGCAAGCGGCTCACCGGAGATCCACGGCGGCGCCGCTATAGGGCGCGCAACAGCCAATAGGGTGGGAGGATTCTCCCGCAGGCAAAAGGATACATTTGGCGCGATTGCGAGACCACGCCAGTCGGGAGCTGGACAGAGAAGGGTGAGGTAGTGTCTCTAGTGGCCATGATACTAGGCCTAGAGTCCCCCTTCAGACCCCAGCTAGGCCCCGACTCCCCATTAGCTTGTGCGTGCATTAGGGAAGGGCCCCTCAGATAGGGACATGCCCCGTTAGCCCAATAGTGTCAGGGACACAGCAGAGACGCCGTGTAGTGACGGGCGGCCTGTGGTCTGGGACCACACCACCACCACAAGTGAGATATTAACACTAGTAACAACTGTTTAGGTGGAAAGATGTGACTCACTACCAAACCGGTGGGAAACTTCCAATGTGGGAAATGTTCAGTGTGTCAATATCTTCACTCAGATAAAAAATCATTTACATGCAGTTCCACTGGAGAGGTTTCTGAGGTCACTGACTTCATCTATTGTAATTCGGACCATATTGTGTATTTAATAGAATGCCCCTGTGGCTCACAATATGTGGGCCGCACAAAACGTTGTTTAAAAGTGCACATCCAAAAACACATACGGAACATAAAAATATGTCAAACACAGCCTTTCTAGACATTATGCCTCGCATCATAACAAAGACCCATCATCACTCCTTTTTAGGGGTATCAAGTATGTCCCAAGAAATGGAAAGGGTGGTGATAGGGTGAAAGAACTGTCTATGCAAGAGACCTTCTGGACACATAGGGGCCTATGCAGAGAGCAGCGCTAATAGCAATCTCGCCATTTTACGGCGAAAATCGAGCTGAAAGCAGCAGAAAAAGGCAAGTTTTAAAAAAAGCGCCATTTTTTTTTCCCTTGAAATTCGCCGCGCGGCTGGAGAGATCCTAATCTCTCCAGTGTTTTTTTCTGCCGTATGCAGAGAGCCGCGAACGCCATCTAGTGGCTGTTCGCGCCAAAAAAATGGCGCGATTTTCAACATTTTTCCTCTCCACCAAGCAGCTGGCGCTCCGCGGCCGGTGGAGGGGGAAAAAAATAAATCGATTTTTTCCCCACTAGTTTCACCAGCGCTTATAGCGCTTATAGCGCTGGTTGAAACTCTCCATATGCAGAAAGGATTGTAAATGCAGTTTTATGCCCTTTCTGCATATGGAGAAAAAAACTCTCCAATAAAGGTAAATTTTATTTCCCTCTCCAATTATAATTAGCGCTGCTCTCTGCATGAGGCCCAAAGGCTTAACACCTTGTATCCAGGGGGTCTCAATGAGGATATTGATATCTGGTCCCTATATTGAGTTTACTTGTGATATGCAGGGAACTAGTTTTATTCATCCATAATTCATGAATCTGAGAGGAGATGACATTGTCTCATGATTGATATTGATCATTATACATTATATATATTTCTGTCCATTTTTATATATAATTTTGTGCTTTGTTTTTTCAATTTCTTTAATTTTTAATTTTAATTTTATATTGTTTTAGTTAAGCTTATTTATTGTATTTTGGTTAAATTATGTTTTTAACCTTTTTTTCTTTTCCATTCTAGCTCCCTTTAGCACATTATTGTTGCTATTTAGGGTTTTGAATATGTATTTGTATCTAAATAAAGATTGTGTGTTTTATTGTTGTTTGACACTGCCCAGTGTACAAGGATGTGGGGTCATTGACTCCTCCCCGCTCGTCCTGGATTGGCTGGAGGACACGAGCCACGGACCAATTTTGGTCGAGCGTGGGGTATTTCAATGCCATACGAATTAATATATGCTATTCCCTGAT
Organism: Ascaphus truei; assembly: GCF_040206685.1. Classification (NCBI taxonomy): domain Eukaryota; kingdom Metazoa; phylum Chordata; class Amphibia; order Anura; family Ascaphidae; genus Ascaphus; species Ascaphus truei. The sequence continues at coordinate 28,739,599 of NC_134503.1, forward strand.
GAAGAAACCTTGCGGTTTCGAAACGCGTTGGATAGTACTTTTGATGTGATACTTCAGTGAACATTTCATCCACATTTGCTGCTGGCACGATCCCCAAACTGGTGAGAAGATTGTGGCGTACTTGACGGTGTCGCCGCGGAGTGACGTCACCGTTTGTGAGACGGAGAAGCGGAGGGCTGCAGGTACGCAGTAAACCGCCGTGAGTGACTACTCTCACCAACGGAATCCTCATCACCAATATACAGCAAGTCTGCTGGGATATCTACACCCACACGAGTAGGACTAGTGACGAAACTACAGACATTGTTCAAGGACTTAAAGACCCAGAGGCGCCAAGCCATGAAATACCCGATGACATCTTGTTGGAGATCCGGTTGGCGCATGGGTAACATTAACCCTTGACATGCTGGTTTTTTCTTCCCTGATGTACGCATAATACTCACCTTACTGTGTAATTTGAATAATATTTCTTTTAATGCACTATGAGCGTTGTGCGCTGTGTTTTTGTGTTTCTTTCTTTTCCACCACAAGTGAGAGACTGTTAAAGGTGAGACACTCCAACGGGAGTTCACCCCACGCAGAGGCGGACATATATACGTTGGATCAGACGGATCCTTTCATCAGTCGGCGGTACTCAGGTGCTGGAGCACCGGCCACACACACATTCTGTGTAGGGTTGCCAGGTGTCCGGTATTGAACTGGACTGTCCTGTATTTGGATACTCTGTCCAGTAAAAAATGAGAGGTACTGTAATGTATGTGTCCGGTATTTTCCTCCCTGGACATAGTGACCTGACGCACCTATCAGTATTGAGTCTAGTATTTTTGGAGAAGCCACATGGCAACCCTAATTCTGTGGGTAGTGCTACTGAACACTTTGGGGTGGGATCAGCTCTGTGGAGACCGGGTGGTTAGGTGCCCAGGGCCTTGGGGGATCCTCACCAGGGTGTGGAAAAGGTGGGGATTGGACAGTGGGGCACTGTGTGGGTACAGCCGTGCAAGGCTTGTACGGTTCTGTATTATCAGTTAGTATGTTCCAGTAAAGATCAGTTATTATATCATTGTGTGTATAATTATTCTCCACTGGGTGTTCCTGGGAAGGGGTTATCCAACTGCGCTTGGATCCCTCCCAGGTGGAGGCGCTGTAACCAGATAGAATGAGGTACACCCAGGACTCTCTGCAGCGGAGGATCAGGCCTCCTGTGAGCCAACCAGGTAACGCACCACACCTTGTTTCCCTAGACATGGGGGAAAGGAGGCTACATAAACATATTATTCACATGACCCGATCAGTGAATAAGGTTGACCAGTAGTGTAAAGAACTGCATGTGTAAGGATTATGGGCCTCATGCAGTAAGCCCCGATAAGGCTTTTTCGGCATTTTTTCGCCATTTTTTGCCCTCTGGATTCAGTAAGCGCCGATAAGTGGGAATTATCGGCAACTTTTCATCCCGATAACAAATTATCGGGATCCGGCTGCCGATAAGCCACTTATCGGCACTTTTTGAACCCGGCTGAATTCAGGTAGCCCCGATCAGCTTTTCGGTGCTGATCGGCACTCCGGAATGGAGAGTTTATCGGGAAATCCTCCCGCCAACTAAAGTTGGCAAGTTGGTGGAGGAGAAGCATCGGCACGGGCGACACTTAGAAAAAATCAGCCCTTTTTCCTGTCTGTGATTGATGCCGGGTGTCTCCGGAGCTGATACCCGCACCGGAGGCCCCCGGCATGCATCCGAGGCAGGAAAAATGCATGTACAGGCCGCTTCATTACCTTAGCGGCTAACCGCTAAGGCAATGAAGGGGTTAACCCACCGTGCCAGCTTTATTGTGGGTAGCGGGAGTGGGTGAAGGGGGTATTTGGCCCTGGGTGTGAGTTTAGGGCTTGCGGGGGGGTTGCGGGTGCACTTAACTCCTTCACGACCGTAGCAGTTAATACCGCTACGGTCATGAAGGGGTTAAGCCCTCCCGCTACCCCCCCCCCTGCAATCCCTAAACTACCACCGTTGGAGCTAATACCTCCTTCACCCACCCCCACTACCCACAATAAAAAATAATCACACACACCAGTCCCACAATAAATAAATAAATAAATATAAATAAATAAATATCTCTATATAAATAAATAAATATATATATATAACCCCAACAACCCCTAACATACACATATATGCTAATCAATGATACTATAGGCCAGCGGGGCCCTCGGGTGTTACCCGCAGGCCTGCAGTACCAATTATGTGCCCCCCCAAATTAATGTCTAAACACATACATACTTATAAAGAAATAACCCCCCCGCCCTAACATACAGTATAGTAATGGCCACAATTACTATTATCCACAAAGGGATAATAGTGAATGTGCCCATTTTAAATACATAAACAGCAATAAATACATTAAATACATATAGTACTCACCACCCATGTCCGGCTGCCACGATGAAGGCCATCCTCCTCTTCATCCTGCCCATGGTCCCCTCCGCTGCTGCAAAACAGACACAAGAATGAAAACATCCAAAGTAATGTCCCCTAACCCCTTAATCAGCATAGCGGTTATTAACCGCTACAGTCATTAAGGGGTTAACCCACCCTCACCCACCACTTGGGATGCCTACATACCCTCCCACACTAACCCCCCACCCCATGTGGCCTAACCACCCTCACCCACTACCCACAAGGGAGGCCTACCCACATACCCCCCACCCCCAGTACCCACAATAAAAACAATACAGTGATACATAATAAACATCATTATATTTATTAAATACATTACCCACCCCCTGTGCCCCCCCATAAATACAAGATTTATCCTTTTACATACAGGGTTCATAACGCAGCCTCACGTGAGTCCCCGGTGGGCTGGCGGGGCACCTGACAGACCTACAGGGTACCAGCAGCCCTTTTCAAACAGGTTCTGGAGGCCTGTTGGTGGGAAGTCTATCCCTACTCTGATTGGCTCCCGTACCATGTGACAGGCTTTCAATGACGTCACATCCTTTCTCCCCCAAGCCTCTGTCACATGGTATACTAGAGCCAATCAGAGTAGGGATGGAGTTCCCACGCTCTGATTGGCTACCGTACCATGTGAGGCCAGTCATGTTTCTTTTAATGACGTCATCTTAAAGGCAATTGAAGCAAAGCCATTCTTATTGGCTGTGCTTTCATTGCCTTTAAGTGACGTCACCATTTTTTTTTTATCGGCCAAAACACATGGTTTTCACGGCCCAATCAGGACCGTGGGAACCATGACGAAAATGTGACGTCATAGGCCTTTAAAAGCCTATGTCGTCTCATTTTGAAGCCAGACGCCGAGGAGGAAGGACCTCCTACAGAAGAAGAAGGACAGGGCGTGGCCGAAGATGGGAAGAAGACCCCGGAAGAAGGTAGAAGAAAGAAGAATACAGATGAAGATGGATTACAAATAGAAGACCCGTGGATTGATTTGGATTTTTAGTGTAATGTTTATTATTTTATGGTTTTTTATTTTATGGGCTCCTGTGCCTGGTGGTTTTGTACGTGAGTAAAGTGTGCAACGGGAGTCGGTGGGGCCAAGTAATGGTAAGTGAACTAAAGAAATGTATTTTATTTAACTTGTTAATTTTTTTTAAAGCTTTTTTAACATGTGGTTTTTTTTTTGGTGGTTTATAATTTCTTGCCACTGTATATATGTATGTATGTATGTCTAGAGAGATATATACATACAGGGTAAGAAATGATGTTGTTTTAAAAGCTTGATTTGATGTGTTTTTAAATAATTTGTCTATGCTGCTATGCTTTATTGTGTGTTTATAGTATTTTACAATTAGATAGATGTATTTGTTGATATTGTATTGTGTTCTTGAGGTCAGGGTTAGGCTTCGTTTTGTATTTTGTATTCTTGTTGGTACATATATTTTTTCTCGGGCTACATTGTTATGTTAAAGGCTTGAAATTGTTAATTGTTTAATTGTTAGGGATGGAATGTAAATTGTTTAGGGATTTCATTAATGAATGGTAATTGATTTATGTTTACTGGATTGGATAAAATAGTTTACTTGTTTGGAGGTATTTCTATTTTGATTGCAATTTTATTGTTAACATTCATTTGCAGAATGTATATGATGCATAGATTGTATGCATCATATATGCAATGTAAATGCAATGTATTGATTGGCATTAGAGGTATTTGATTGGCATTTGATGATTGTGATTGTAAGATCAGTTAGGATTATGAAAGGAAATTAATTTTATTGTAGTGTGTCTTTATGGAGAAATGTTATTTGTAGTACAGTATGGTTTTGATAACCCTTCTACATTTATTTGTATATTGGTTCATCATGTGTGTGTGTGTATATATATATATATATATATATATATATATATATATATATATATATATATATTAGTGTGACAGAAAATATAGACAGCGCCCTTCACACACTACACCTAAATTGCTGCAGCCCTGATAGATGTGGCAAGAAATTGCACCAGGCAAATATGCCCAATAAACAGTGGTGTGAAAATAACTAATTGTATTCTGGCAGGAAAAACTAAAAGTGACTATTAGATAAAAACACAAAAGCAAAAAAGAAGTGTGCATAACATATAAAAATAAAAATAAAAAAAGCAATAAAAAAGATATTGCCAATTAATGTGGGTAAAAATGACACTGAGTGTCACTGGGACTTAACTAAAAAATGCAAATATAAAAAATGGGTTCATGTGATAAGCAATGAAAAATTCAATACACGATTATGAACCCATAAATGCAGTGAATATTAAAAATACTTAAGTCCACATGTGTCCATGATAAGTTGATTTGCAAAAGGTCCAGGCTGCTTCTTCTTGGGCTCACCGAACTCCCACAGTACCTATTAGAGAAAAAGAGAAAAGAAGCGCCCGATCCTTGTGTAAAATCAGATGAACAAAGTTTTAATATCTCATGGACAAGACAAATGCACACTTACAATTTGTCTGATAAAATAAAGCATGTTATGGGACCTGCCCATGCACCAACTGAGGACTCCTCGGTCTCTTCTTTGTGTGTGAGTGTCAGTATTGGCTCCAAAAAGGATGTTGCTGTCAGCTTCTGTCTCCAGGGGAGTAATCCTTAGTGTTTGTGAGCATTCAATCTCCACATGCGGCCGCCATTAGCCTTTCTTCTCACACTTGAAACCGGAAAAAAATCTTCAGGCAAGTCCTTGCCTCCTCACGCTGGTGCTGGGAGCTGCCCTGTCACCGTAGGCTCACTGCCAGATATCCCTACGCGTTTCTTCCGACTCTGCGGATTTCATCAGGGGATACTGACACTCACACACAAAGAAGAGACCGAGGAGATATTAAAACTTTGTTCATCTGATTTTACACAAGGATCGGGCGCTTCTTCTCTCTTTTTCTCTAATATATATATATATATATATATATATATATATATATATGCAAATACAACTGTATGCTCATCTGCATGTCTTAGGCAGGTCTGCAACCCCGCCTTTCCCCATTATCACCCAGCATACAGCACTTCCACTGCAGCAAGGGATTCTGGGAAATGACATGCAAATGAGCACACAGTGTCACTTTTTGCCTCAAAAACCATTTTTAACATGGTTCCCTATAGGCTTAAGCTTGCTGCATGGTCACAGCTTTGAGCACAGCCAGGGTTTTTGTCACTTTTTTTACTCACCATAACTTAACTCAGTATTATGGTATATTATGGTATAGCCTATCCCATAGCCTCTTATGCATATCCAGTTAAAATCAACCCCACACTGATGAGACCCATCAAGGTCGAAACAGCTGTCTGTGGGTGGTTTTCTGGTTTTCTGGCTATGCACCTTAACCCTGGGGCCTGTATCTCGGGAAGCAGGGGGTCCCCGGACCTGAAATCAATGCAGTTCAGCTCCGGAGACCCCCTGCACATGTACACTATCAATAAAAGTTGTTTATAAATACTTTATTTGTTGCCGATGTTTGCGCTGAGAGAGCGGCTTGTCTCTCTCTGCTGCAAACATGTATCGGCAGACAAGGCGTATGGGAAGGCTTATCGGGAGCCAGGCTGTATCGGCACAGGCTCATCGGCAGCTTTGCTTTCGCAGTGATTCGGCAGGGATCGGAAGGATTCGGCCCTTACTGAATACCGCGAGGGCAAATCGCCAAAAAAAGCCCTATCCGCCACCTATCCGCCACACTTGCCGAAAAGATTTTATCGGGGCTTACTGCATCGAGCCATATATCCCTGAAACTATGCAGGATGCTCTATGTTATGTAAGATTGGGGTCCAAGATGTACCATAAGCGTTTTTTTGGTGTAAGTGGCTGCATTGGTTAAATAGAAGCACATGCACTATATTATCATTGAAATGTAAGCTGTAGGTTAAGTGTGTTTTCCATCTGCCTTCTCGACTTGGGAAACCAGTCAGCTGTTAGATGTTGCAGTTGTTGGCAAGAACTGGATCAAACATCTGCTGATAAAAATGTGTAGTACAGTATATTTAGCATCGATCAACCCTTAAACAGACAACCGAACAATAATTCTGTACTACTTTTTATAGCTGTTGGATCACAACGGCTGTCTGGTCCAAAACCAGTTCTATGCCAAACTTCTGGCCACTGCAAGACTCCGGATGTGATTGTGGATGCATCTTTTATTGACTGCTCCTTGTTCTGTTGAAGTTGGCTGTGTTGTGACTGTATGTGTAAGTCAGGCTCCATTCTTTCATCGTAGTCAGGGAATATGCTCTGTGACTTCATCCTTAAAGTATCTCTGTAGCAAACAGACTTGGAGAGTATTGTGAATGATAAATTCACATGGCAGTATTGTCCTCTGAATCCTGGAAATAGCGCTCACCAATTCCAATGGAGAATTTACCTCTGTGCGCATCAATCACTGATCCGTGATGGATATTCCATGAGGAATGCCTTCAGGAGATGAGACGAGAGTGTTAACCCTAGACAGCTGGAGAGAACAGGATGTGCGGTTTATGGGGGAGACATGACTACTCAACACTTGACACTACTTCTGGACAGCTGTTCCGAACCTCATATGCCGGGAATATCATCAAGGGACAATTCTTCCCCCGAGTTCTTCTGTTGAGACTCTATATGAGGTCACTGACTACTGAAAAAAACCAGGTCCAATCCATCCATAAACAAGAGATGTTTTCCCAATGAGATTATTTTGGAGCTGTAATATTCTAAGAATTATCAAGTGGGTCGGTGAAATAAAGAATAGTTGCGTTTGGTTGTTAGGTGCTATTCTGTGTGTTATATTGGAAATTACAGTAAGTGTTACTGACAATATTTTTAAAACGTTTTAAACGCCACTTTAGCATTTTATTTATATGAATCTGAAATCAAACAGAGAGGAGCCGGTCTGGAGGCGACTTCGTTATAGATTGGCCGGTTTTGAAATAGTTTAGGTATATATTCCTAGTAAAGTCTTTCCTTTGGCCACCTGATGATAGAGCTACTGAATGCAAGAGGTCATTGTTTGTAATGTCTGGAACCTGTTGTAGTCAACGGAACTGTTAATTCATCTCGAAGCCATTATAAAACACGACCAATGCCAGTGATCACCTTGGTGAGTCTCTGCCATAGACTGCCACCAGTCTTATGTCCTCGTTCCCGTCATTCGACAATGGAGAGGCTGATCCTCTGCAGTGCATGTTTGCATTGGTGAGTTCTGTCCCAGTAGACCATTGTTGGAAGTACAGGAGGGCTTGGGGTGTGAAACTCGAAACTCATCCATTAATACAAACCTGTCACTGTTTGCTCTGTTCAGTAGTTGTTTATGTTTGGCTGGAAGGTACCACGCTGGCCACATGTTACATATACTTTGACACACATGAATAATTCTGTAGTCAAGTTGACTGTTTCACTGCTGAGCGACATAAAAAAGCATTCCCTAGTAATAACATACAGATCTTTTTGTAGCAAAAATGTCAAAATGCATTAGGTCTTTGTGCAAATCATTTCTATATCACTACAGACCGAATGACAACCAATTCATTGTTTTACAATAATGCCTAGGGAAGGGCTCAACTCAAGTCCTCAAGACCCCACAACTGGTCAGGTTTTAAGGATATCCCTGCTTCAGCATAGAGGGCTAAATCAGTGGCTCAGTCGTTGACTGGCCATGTTCACTCCTCAAGGGCCACCAACATGTCGTGGTTAAAGGATATCCCTGCTTCAGCACAGGTGGCCCAGTCGTTGGCCAACTTCACTCCTCAATGTCTTCGACTGAGCCACTGATTGCGTGACCTGTGCCGAAGCAGGGATACCTTTAAAAACTGACCTGCTGGGGGCTCATGAGGACTGGGGTTGAGCACCCCTGCCCTATGGCATTGTAATATATATATATATATTGTATTGTATTGTATTGTAACATCGCCGGAAGAAGAGATCAGTGTATCTCGAAAGCTCGCACAAATAAAAGCATTTCGTTAGCCACAGAACGGTATCATCTATTTATTTTTTGATTATTGAAGCTCGGCTAACACGGTACTGATACTTCTACATATATATATATATATATATATACACACATATTTTTCTTGTTACATTTTTGCACATTTACAATTTTTATTGTGTAGCCCTGGTCTCCAGCAGCTCCTAGAGACCCCCCTCCTTTTGAGCAGCGTGGTCGCGGGTGCCGCCGGAGCCAGCGACGGACCCGACGGTTGCTTCCAAAGGTGGGGGCCGGAGCAGGGAGTAGCGCGCTTCCTCCGAGATGCGGCCGGTTGCCGGGGACGCGATCGGGCCGTTGCTAGGGCCGCGGTTGCGTCGCAAGAGTCCCGGCGGCTCAGGAAGCAGGGCGCCGCCATTGCGATTGCTGTTGCGCATGCGCAGGAGCCAGATAGCGCGGGAGGCCTACAGACAGCTCGCGCATGCGCAGTGCAGGACTGTCAGCCCCCAGGGTGCATAGGGGCAGAGCCACATGACCCCAGGGAGCCAATAGGGCTGGAGGATGACTCTGCAGGAGCAAGTAGATACATTGTGTGGGTTTGGGACTACGCAGTTAGTCAGAGCCAGGAGCAGCCAAGGGAAGGAGGTAGGGTACAGGAGTCAGTGACTCCCTGTACTAGGCCAGCAACCCCCAAGGACCGAGATAGCCCTGACTCACCTAGTAGAGTGAGTGTTGACAGGGATAGCCCTCAGGATAGGGACCCTGTCACTTACGTCAGTTGGAGCTGGGAGCAGAAGGGGAAGGAAGGGTGTAAGGAGCGAGTGAAGCTCCTGCACCGCGTAAGGTCCCCCATATCCCAGGTAGGCCCAACTCACTCTCAGGCTAGTGGGTAATTGACAAGGGACGGTCCTAGGTTAGGGACGCTGCCCTTAAGTTAGTGAGGTTGCTGTGCTATAGGGACGGCCTATAGTACAGCGAGTGTCACGTTAGTTCACGGAGTCAGTTAGGGACTCCCTTGACGCTGCGCATCCGTGCAGAAGGTTGGGCGCAGTTCGTCGTTGCGGCTGCAGCAGTTCTCCGGGTGAGATCGTCCTGGAGGTGGTTCCTGTGTTCTTCGGTCGCCGGATCCTTTGCGAAGCCAGTTGCTGATCCGAGCGCGGGAGTGCTCGGGCAGGTACTTTAGATCTACAAGTGCACCAACGGGCCCAGTAGTTTAATAGTGACTGCGCAGTCACCCATATCCTATCTCTCTACAAGAGTGCGGGATATTGGATGGGGATCATATGGACACAGGGTGGGGATCACCCGGTGTTGGGAAAGCGTTGTGCGCGACGCCGTAGTCAGTGTCGCCTCTAGAGAGGGACACCAGTTGTTATGTTGTATGGTATTGTGTCGTATGCTGTTCTCAAGTAAAGACCTTAGTTATTATACATTACGGTGTGCGAGTTATTTTGTATGTGTCCTGCGAGGAACAATTCCTGCTCTGCTAGGAACCATCGCAGGTGGAGGCGCTGCACCGAGTACAGAGTACTACTAATATAATTGCCCCAGGTTCCCCGTGGCGGAAGCTCAGCCCTCCTGTGAGCTTAACAGGTAAAGCACCACACCTGGTAACACTGTATGTTCTCCGCACCCACACTACATCTGCGATTGGGTGGGGTGGAATACCCGTTACAATTGTTTTCACTGAATTTATTTTACGTACATTGTTATTGGCAGATTTAACCTTAATTCATTATTTAGAATATTGCATCAGTTTATGTTTTACAATTAGTAATATTAATTATTCCATTTGGCTAACTCCTCACAGGTTTTATTTTCTTTACTGGTTGAATACTAGGGTTTAGCCATCACAACCCCTAGCCGGCACCCAACATATGTTTGACAATTAGGCGCTGTTTCATTTTTTGTGTATATATATATATATGCAAATGAACATACAGTAATATTTACAGTTGCTATATATATATATATATATATATATATATATATATATATATATATATATTTTTTTTTTTTAACTAATTGGCCTGTTAAAATATCTACCTGCAGACTTGCTCCACCCACTAAGCTAGTACAATATATAGAATCCGTATAGCCTGCGGTATCTGTGTGGGGGATACCTCTCTCCCCAGGTACTGCATCAGCCGCTGTTTTGAGAATGAGGCCCAAGATGCACTGGAAGCTGAGACACACATCTCGGTAACCTGTGGTTTCTGGTGCTCTGAATCATAGCTGTCATGTCCTTATGGATGAACATCAGCAGGTTCCCTCCCGGGGGCGTGGGTGTTTGTGTGGTATCAGTCCTTGCCAGGGTGTGATGTATTCCTTTCGTTGTGAACGAGCAGTCTGTTTCTCTACTTGGACTCGCTCACTGAGGCCGGCTCTGTGGTCTGCGCAGCATTCCTGAAGAGTGAACTTGCTTATTCTTCAAAATTAGTGACGGAAATGAGATCTGAGCCCAGGGACTGGATGAGGAGGGTTCCTTTCCTCGCAGCTTCCCCTTGAACTCCTTGTTAAGTTGCTGCTGATTCTGTACTTGAAGTAAGCCAGTGCTGAGTCCTGAGTTGCCTTTATTGCTTATATGAAACAGTCGTTCTGTTGTTGTGCAATGTATCACGTGTGCTGAATGCTTGTTCTTGTGAAGGGTCTTGTAGTTTTCTTTGCAATTGATTACCATGTGTTACCACTTTAATAGTCCCTATAGATGGCGGCTAAAGTGGTTTTATGAGACTGCCCCATGATGCGAAACGCGTAGTGGCAGCCTCACCTGCACCCTGTACGTCATCCTACTAGTGTCTCCACTTGGCTGCTGACTGTCTGTCTGTGACAGGGTGAAGTCACTTGCTGAGGAGTATGCCTAGGACCAATGTAAAAGGGTTTTGGCTGCACACCACAATATAATGAATACATACAGTTTACCGGTGCTGCTGGTTCTAGGAAGTACCTGCCAGGCAAATTCCAATGTACACTGAGGAAAAAAGATAGATCCAGCGCTCCACGGATTTCAAGATAAATGAATTTATTGTGCCACAATAAATTCATTTATCTTGAAATCCGTGGAGCGCTGGATCTCTCTTTTTTCCTGAGTATGCCAGCAGTCAGGGGGTTAACCCAGTTAGAGGTACCTGAACAATCAGAGCTGAATTGACACAGCTGTCAGGCAGCTTGATAGGGAGGCTACTGCTGGTAGTAGGTGGGTTCTCTCATACACCCGAGCTGTCCTGTCTGGGCTGCTGAATCCTGAAAGATTGACTGAATGCTCGCTAAGGACAGGAGTCCCCACAAAACGAGATAAGACATTGTTCTTCTTTATATATGTAACGGTGTTTCCCCCACCCTATCGCAGATAGGGGCCATTAAAGGGTGTGTGGTGCATATACCTGCTGGCAATGGTGGTAGTGGGGACACAGGAACAGGCTTCTGTGGTTCATACCCCACATATCTCTTTAGCAGTTCAGCGCCTCCATCTGCCGTAGGCTCCAGGAGCTGAAGGTGATCTCCCACGGTAGAATTTATTACCTCTCCCCCCAGTAAGGTCACGCACCAGGCAGGAGGTATATTGCAAACAGGAATGGGTTTATTACTACACTCTGCAGAAACAGGAACAAGGCAGAATCTGCTCAACACAGTCTCTCAGGATTCACCGGATGATGGACCCTGGACCGCCACTACAGGCCAAGGGCACCCGCAGCTGTCCTAGCTCTTCCCCACCTCCCTAGCAGAGGCAGAGGTATGGTCCACACTCACTCTCCTCCGGAGGGAAGAGGGCTGGAGAAGGCCCAATCTCAGCCTTTCCACTGTGTGACCTGCCTTCCTCAAGTGGGGGAAGCCACTGATAACTTTAGGGTGGTCCTGCCCTTAAGTAAAGCCAGGAGGTGGGCACCCCATTGTCCCAGCTACAACAGGATGTACCACCCTCTGCTATCACTCAAGTGCAGGACCAAAGGAGAGGGGGAAACCCCCATACCAACTACTGGCAACCTGATTGTACCAGGGTTTACTGCCAGCCCAAGGGCAGAATAGTAGCCATGAGGTGACCTGACTACATATATATATATATATATATATATAAAAGAATCTGTCATTTAAAGCTGCAGTTCAAACTGGCGTTTAAAAATTCAATACGTGCATCAATACAATCTGCACACTGACAAGTGATTAGCTAAACTGCAGATCGATCTGTTCTCCTGTAATCAATCGCTTGCTCAGGGTTATTTAATTCAGTTCTTGCACAGCATTTTGGGCAATGTAGTTCTGGAATATGATTGACTTGGCAGCTACTAGATACAATTGGTGCACTGCTAGACAGAGGGCGGGGCTCAAGAGCCAGAGCCTATCAGAAAGGGAAGGGGCTGTCACTTTGGAAATGCTTCCTACATTAGAAACATTAAAAATGTCTTAAAAACATTCCTTTTTTTTTTAAATGCTACAATTATTTTCTCATAGTACAGAACTGATTTATTAAAACACACATAGGATATTGCTTGAACTGCTGCTTTAAAGTTGGTGTAACATGGTAAGTCCCTTCTACCTGTCTCTCCTACCTGTCACATCAGTCCTAAGCAGTCTGGGCAGTGACAGGTTAATCTGTGGGTTTTTGACCCCCCTCTCATGCTCCTCTTATGAGTGACAGAAGTGTGGTGGTGACTCATGGCCTGTGTGCAGCCTATCTGGTATAGGTACAGCCCATGAGCCCGCCCCTTCTGGTTCCTCATGAAAGGAGTGAACAATTTAATCAGTCCTGATCTGGAGGAGGAAGAGACCAGTAGAGCTGTGAGTCGCTCCCATCAGGGATGAGCGTGTTCCCCACCAGCCCTTGGGGCTGGGGTAACAACTGATCTAATAGAAGAGACACTGTACTATCTGGGGTTACGCACCATCTAGATGTCTGGAGTCATCTAAGGCCTCGGCCAAGCTCACCGCTGGCGTGCTGAGGCGCGCTGAGGCTCAGGGAAAGCGGTTGCTTTCCCTGGCCTTAGACAGTGCGCCGTCAGGGGGCGTGTCAGGGGCGGGCCAGTGACATCACGGAGCTGGTTCGCCCTCATTGGGCGAACCACTCACGTGACCGGACCTGCGCTCCGGCGAGCGCTGAAATGTAAAAATCTGCTAAGACCTGCGCTTCTGCGCGCTTGCGGAAGCGTAGGCGAGCCCCTACTAAAGCCACTCTAATTGCGGCTGTAGGGGCTCAGTACCAAGCGGAAACGCGCTTCAGCGCACCTCCGCCAGCAAGCAGCAACCCTGGACGAGGCCTTAGACTGTAATGTAATGCCATCTATGCAGAGAATGCCCTAATAAAGCCCGTTCTAGTTTTACACCTGCAAGTAATCCGGTAAGAGAGACACTCTCTGATGAAGCGCCAGGCTAGGCGTGAAACGCGTTAGAGTGTTTCTACCACTTGTACGCCACGGTGTCATTTTTTCATTCAATTGATTTTAACAGCACCCTAGTATGGTAGCCCCTTCTTTGCTGCTGTGCTCCGTTTATTCTCTCTAACCGTGACATACAGTGGGAGTACTTTGCTGGACATTACTATTTTAAGCTCTAGGGAGGGAGTCCATTTAGGAAGAGAACCAGAGAGGGCTGCACACAACAGTTATCATCTGTAATATCAACCAGGACATGTATACAATACCTTCCCTTTTTCTGAGCATTTATCTGTGAATATGCACCAGATCTCACAATGCCATTAGAATCCTGTCTTCAAGCAAGTTTATTACAGCAGTTCATAAACTGACACTTTGCAACCATACATTTGTAGCACTGATCAACAGAACGTTGTTCTTTTTTCATCAGCTAGTTTTACACCTGCCTGGATCTGAGTCAGTAGCAGGGTGTATGAGAGATGTGCTTCAGGGGGACTGCCTCCATTCTACATGGAGCCCACCGAAGCTGGAGGCGCTGAACCACAGATGAAGAACCCAGATGACACCAAAAGCCTGTCCTGATCTTCTTATCATCGCAGATCAGCTCAGCTCTCCTGACCCTCACAGGAATGCACACCAACAACCGTTGTAGCCAGCAGTACATCTCACAGAGGGTGGGGGAAACAGTGCTACATTGGTAACCGGTTTAGTCGGCCAACTCGTAGTTAGCTTTATACTGTATTGTCCTGGAACAAGAATCATAGTTCTGTTCTTTTCCCCCTTTTTTGCAGCTCTGCCTGCCTGCCTGCCCTTTATGTAGAAGTACTTTCCCTGCAGTTATTATTCCCAGTGCAGGTGAAATGGATACATTAGTTATTTTCTCTATCTCCTAGCTTGCTGAAATTGGTTGCTATGACAACCCCTGTTATTCCCCTTGCATAGTGGACTGTTCCATTACCCCCTGCCTGCATTTACAGTTTCCTCAGCCCAGGTTCTGTTCCTGTGAGATGCCCTCCATTTTCTTTCTTTTTCAATCTCAGCAGGCTAAGCAAGCACTACTCATGCCTTACACCTCTTGGTAAGAGTATCGTTTTTACTTTTTCCCCACTGTAAGCACTTTCACTGTAGAGAAGCTCTCTCTCATTACATCACCATCTACAAGTAACTTTGTAAACCTGCTGCTTTTCAATAAAGTGAAGAAAAGACAAAGAACTTGTGGTGCTTGTAAAAGGAACTAGTTAAGCTATCTGGCCATATATTACCCAGCGTATTCCCTGTGGTTCCAGAATATGTATAGTTAGCCTCCCAACCGTGGAGTAGATGTTCTTTTTATGTTTTGTGTTTGCCTTAAAGGGACGGTGTGCCTAATGTAGATTTGACTGATGGGAAAAAAACCCCCACTGAAGTTAAAAGCTTCACCCACTGTTTGGGACTCTTACTGACCACACTGGGAGGCCGTCCTGCCACACTGTCCCATTAGAGACAGTTTCCCTCAGTGTTCCTGCGTCTCCATGTGGGACGCGCAGTGCGAGGAGGTCGTACTAACACCAGCCCGTGTGATGATTACTGGGGGTGTTCCGATGAATCTAATGATGTATGTGAGTTTTTAATATTTTGCTATTTTTGTCTATAAATTATCTTTTTACTTACTCGATCCTTCATTGCGCTCCTTTCTTGTTTTTCTGTTCTGTTATGGTTTCATCTTTGTAAAATCTGTCACTGCCAGTAGTATGTTAAGCTGTACGTATGAAACAGACAACCTGTTCTCTAAAAAGGCCATGTGGCTTATATTGTAGGTGTTTAACATTCCAGTGGTTCAGACAAGGTACCATGTGGGACTTGGTGACTCGAGGGTTGGGCGATATCAACATTTTCACCACGATAACAATATTAAGAAATGTATTGCAATAACGATCTAGATCGCGATACATTTGTTCAAATAAAAGTCTGACAGTGTTCTAGCAAATCAAAATCAAATGTGTTCTCCAAATAAATAAATGTTCTTTATATTTACTAGAACAGAGACCTTCGTTCCCAAACCCTTTCCATGTCTGCACTTCCCCTTTCCTCACCTACACTGCTCCCATCTCCGTAACGTCCCCCTAATCTTATCCCTTTCACCTACACTGCTCCCATCCCCCTAACATCCCCCTCATCTCATCACTCACCTACACTGCTCCCATCACACTAACATCCCCCCATCCCATCACTCACCTTCACTGCTCCCATCCCCCTAACACCCCCCTCATCCCATCACTCACCTACACTGCTCCCATCCCTCTCATCCCATCACTCACCTACACTGCTCCCATCCCCCTAACATCCCCCTCATCCCATCACTCACCTACACTGCTCCCATCCCCCTAACATCCCCCTCATCTCATCACTCACCTACACTGCTCCCATCACACTAACATCCCCCCATCCCATCACTCACCTACACTGCTCCCATCCCCCTAACACCCCCCTCATCCCATCACTCACCTACACTGCTCCCATCCCTCTCATCCCATCACTCACCTACACTGCTCCCATCCCCCTAACATCCCCCTCATCCCATCACTCACCTACACTGCTCCCATCCCTCTCATCCCATCACTCATCTGCACTGCTCCCATCCCCCTAACATCCCCCTCATCCCATCACTCACCTACACTGCTCTCATCCCTCTCATCCCATCACTCACCTACACTGCTCCCATCCCCCTAACATCCCCCTCATCCCATCACTCACCTACACTGCTCCCATCACCCTAACACCCCCCTCATCCCATCACTCACCTACACTGCTCCCATCCCCCTAACATCCCCCTCATTTCATCACTCACCTACACTGCTCCCATCCCCCTAACATCCCCCTCATCCCAACACCAACCTACACTGCTCCAATCTCCCTAACATCCCCCTCATCCCAACACTAACCTACACTGCTCCCATCCCCCTAAAATCCCCCTTATCCCATCACTCACCTACACTGCTTCCATCACCCTAACACACCCCTCATCTCATCACTCACCTACACTGCTCCCATCCCCCTAACACACCCCTTATCCCATCACTCACCTACATTGCTCCCATCCGCCTAACATCCCCCTCATCCCATCACTCACCTACACTGCTCCCACCACCCTAACACCCCCCTCATCCCATCACTCACCTACACTGCTCCCACCCCCCTAACATCCCCCTCATCCCTTCACTCACCTACACTGCTCCCACCCCCCTAACATCCTCCTCATCCCATCACTCACCTACACTGCTCCCACCCCCCTAACATCTCCCTCATCCCATCACTCACCTACACTGCTCCCATCCTCCTAACATCCCGCTCATCCCAACACTCACCTACACTGCTCTCATCCCCCTAACATCCCCCTCATCCCATCACTCACCTACTCTGCTCCAATCTCCCTAACATCCCCCTCATCCCATCACTCACCTACACTGCTCCCATCACCCTAACACCCCCCTCATCCCATCACTCACCTACACTGCTCCCACCCCCCTAACATCCCCCTCATCCCATCACTCACCTACACTGCTCCCATCCCCCTAACATCCTCCTCATCCCATCACTCACCTACCCTGCTCCCACCCCCAAAACATCTCCCTCATCCCAGCATTCACCTACACTGCTCCCATCCCCCTAACATCCTCCTCATCCCATCACTCACCTACACTGCTCCCATCCCCCTAACATCCTCCTCATCCCCACACTAACCTACACTGCTCCCATCTCCCTAACATCCCCCTCATCCCATCACTCATCTACACTGCTCCCATCCCCCTAACATCCCCCTCATCCCATCACTCACCTACACTGCTCCCATCCCCCTAACATCTCCCTCATCCCATCACTCACCTACACTGCTCCCATCCCCCTAACATCCTCCTCATCCCCACACTAACCTACACTGCTCCCATCTCCCTAACATCCCCCTCATCCCATCACTCACCTACACTGCTCCCATCCCCCTAACATCCCCCTCATCCCATCACTCACCTACACTGCTCCCATCCCCCTAACATCTCCCTCATCCCATCACTCACCTACACTGCTCCCATCCCCCTAACATTCTCCTCATCCCCACACTAACCTACACTGCTCCCATCTCCCTAACATCTCCCTCATCCCATCACTCACCTACACTGCTCCCATCCCCCTAACATCCTCCTCATCCCCACACTAACCTACACTGCTCCCATCCCCCTAACATCCCCCTCATCCCATCACTCACCTACACTGCTCCCATCCCCCTAACATCCCCCTCATCCCATCACTCAACTACAATGCTCCCATCACCCTAACATCCCCCCATCCCATCACTCACCTACACTGCTCCCATCCCCCTAACATCCTCCTCATCCCATCACTCACCTACACTGCTCCCATCACCCTAACACCCCCCTCATCCCATCACACACCTACACTGCTCCCATCCGCCTAACATCCCCCTCATCCCATCACTAACCTACACTGCTCCCATCACCCTAACACCCCCCTCATCCCATCACTCACCTACACTGCTCCCATCACCCCTAACATCTCCCTCATCCCATCACTCACCTACACTGCTCCCACCCCCCTAACATCCTCCTCATCCCATCACTCACCTACACTGCTCCCATCCCCCTAACATCCCCCTCATCCCCACACTAACCTACACTGCTCCCATCCGCCTAACATCCCCCTCATCCCATCACTCACCTACAGTGCTCCCATCACCCTAACACCCCCCTCATCCCATCACTCACCTACACTGCTCCCATCCCCCTAACATCCCCCTCATCCCCACACTAACCTACACTGCTCCCATCCGCCTAACATCCCCCTCATCCCATCACTCACCTACAGTGCTCCCATCACCCTAACACCCCCCTCATCCCATCACTCACCTACACTGCTCCCATCCCCCTAACATCCCCCTCATCCCCACACTAACCTACACTGCTCCCATCCGCCTAACATCCCCCTCATCCCATCACTCACCTACAGTGCTCCCATCACCCTAACACCCCCCTCATCCCATCACTCACCTACACTGCTCCCATCCCCCTAACATCCCCCTCATCCCAACACTAACCTACACTGCTCCAATCTCCCTAACATCCCCCTCATCCCAACACTAACCTACACTGCTCCCATCCCCCTAAAATCCCCCTTATCCCATCACTCACCTACACTGCTTCCATCACCCTAACACACCCCTCATCTCATCACTCACCTACACTGCTCCCATCCCCCTAACACACCCCTCATCCCATCACTCACCTACATTGCTCCCATCCGCCTAACATCCCCCTCATCCCATCACTCACCTACACTGCTCCCACCACCCTAACACCCCCCTCATCCCATCACTCACCTACACTGCTCCCACCCCCCTAACATCCCCCTCATCCCTTCACTCACCTACACTGCTCCCACCCCCCTAACATCCTCCTCATCCCATCACTCACCTACACTGCTCCCACCCCCCTAACATCTCCCTCATCCCATCACTCACCTACACTGCTCCCATCCTCCTAACATCCCGCTCATCCCAACACTCACCTACACTGCTCTCATCCCCCTAACATCCCCCTCATCCCATCACTCACCTACTCTGCTCCAATCTCCCTAACATCCCCCTCATCCCATCACTCACCTACACTGCTCCCATCACCCTAACACCCCCCTCATCCCATCACTCACCTACACTGCTCCCACCCCCCTAACATCCCCCTCATCCCATCACTCACCTACACTGCTCCCATCCCCCTAACATCCTCCTCATCCCATCACTCACCTACCCTGCTCCCACCCCCAAAACATCTCCCTCATCCCAGCATTCACCTACACTGCTCCCATCCCCCTAACATCCCCCTCATCCCATCACTCACCTACACTGCTCCCATCCCCCTAACATCTCCCTCATCCCATCACTCACCTACACTGCTCCCATCCCCCTAACATCCTCCTCATCCCCACACTAACCTACACTGCTCCCATCTCCCTAACATCCCCCTCATCCCATCACTCACCTACACTGCTCCCATCCCCCTAACATCCCCCTCATCCCATCACTCACCTACACTGCTCCCATCCCCCTAACATCCTCCTCATCCCATCACTCACCTACACTGCTCCCATCACCCTAACACCCCCCTCATCCCATCACACACCTACACTGCTCCCATCCGCCTAACATCCCCCTCATCCCATCACTAACCTACACTGCTCCCATCACCCTAACACCCCCCTCATCCCATCACTCACCTACACTGCTCCCATCACCCCTAACATCTCCCTCATCCCATCACTCACCTACACTGCTCCCACCCCCCTAACATCCTCCTCATCCCATCACTCACCTACACTGCTCCCATCCCCCTAACATCCCCCTCATCCCCACACTAACCTACACTGCTCCCATCCGCCTAACATCCCCCTCATCCCATCACTCACCTACAGTGCTCCCATCACCCTAACACCCCCCTCATCCCATCACTCACCTACACTGCTCCCATCACCCCTAACATCTCCCTCATCCCATCACTCACCTACACTGCTCCCATCCGCCTAACATCCCCCTCATCCCATCACTCACCTACAGTGCTCCCATCACCCTAACACCCCCCTCATCCCATCACTCACCTACACTGCTCCCATCCGCCTAACATCCCCCTCATCCCATCACTCACCTACAGTGCTCCCATCACCCTAACACCCCCCTCATCCCATCACTCACCTACACTGCTCCCATCACCCCTAACATCTCCCTCATCCCATCACTCACCTACACTGCTCCCATCCGCCTAACATCCCCCTCATCCCATCACTCACCTACAGTGCTCCCATCACCCTAACACCCCCCTCATCCCATCACTCTCACCTACACTGCTCCCATCTCCCCTAACATCTCCCTCATCCCATCACTCACCTACACTGCTCCCATCCGCCTAACATCCCCCTCATCCCATCACTCACCTACAGTGCTCCCATCACCCTAACACCCCCCTCATCCCATCACTCTCACCTACACTGCTCCCATCTCCCCTAACATCTCCCTCATCCCATCACTCACCTACACTGCTCCCATCCACCTAACATCCCCCTCATCCCATCACTCACCTACACTGCTCCCATCCGCCTAACATCCCCCTCATCCCATCACTCACCTACACTGCTCCCATCACCCTAACATCCCCCTCATCCCATCACTCACCTACACTGCTCCCATCACCCTAACACACCCCTCATCCCATCACTCATCTACACTGCTCCCATCTCCCTAACATCCCCCTCATCCCATCACTCATCTACACTGCTCCCATCCCCCTAACATCCCGCTCATCCCATCACTCACCTACACTGCTCCCATCCCCCTAACACACCCCTCATCCCATCACTCACCTACACTGCTCCCATCCCCCTAACATCCCCCTCATCCCATCACTCACCTACACTGCTCCCATCACCCTAACATCCCCCTCATCCCATCACTCACCTACACTGCTCCCATCCCCCTAACACACCCCTCATCCCATCACTCACCTACACTGCTCCCATCCGCCTAACATCCCCCTCATCCCATCACTCACCTACACTGCTCCCATCCCCCTAACATCCCGCTTATCCCATCACTCACCTACCCTGCTCCCATCCGCCTAACATCCCCCTCATCCCATCACTCACCTACATTGCTCCCATCCTCCTAACATCCCGCTTATCCCATCACTCTCACCCCGAGACACTCCCTCCATTTAAACACACATTTCATTAATAAAATGTTAAAAATATACAAAACAGATTTTTCAACAATTAAGAATTGTCAAAGCGTCCTGGAAAAGCACAAGGCCGATAGAAATGGATTTGCATTCTGCTGTAGCCCGGAGGGCACATTTTGTTTGGAATGTTGGAAATAATATGAGCATCTCCAATGCATTATACCAATATACTAAGTATAATGTTAGTGACTTTAAAGCAGCAGCCCTGCCAAACACGGGGAACATGCCCCACCTCCTTGTAAAAATGAAATCTCTCTAAAGTACATTTTACATCTGTTTGATTCCGGTCAAAAATAAATACTTTGTAAAAAAATATTTGAACTGTTTTTTTTTTTTTTTTAAGAAAAAGAAGAAAGAACGGAAAACGTCCCGGGAGATTCAGGCTCCAACTTAGCACAAAATAGATTAAAGAAATACGGCAAAACAACCTCCGTGGTAACTAGGAAAAAAACTGGCGCACGAACCCAATTATCTCTAACGAATGCAGAGCCTACTGTGCCGGGGGGCCTAAGGATGAAGCGTTCAAAACAAGTATATAAAGTATGAAATACACATTTATTCAAAAATACACTATCAACAGTAAAAATATCTGAATAGTAATTGAGATAACTGAACCGTACACAAGCTGAATGATATATAGCAATATTATGATCTAATATACATCCTACTTAATATATGTCCATGTATCATTAATCCATAGTGACAAGAGGTAAATGTTGTGTAGATAAATCGGGAGGGTAACCTCCTGTCACTATGGATTAAGGATATATGGACATATATTAAGTAGGATGTATATTAGATCATAATATTGCTATATATCATTCAGCTTGTGTACGGTTCAGTTATCTCAATTACTATTCTAGATATTTTTACTGTTGATTGTGTATTTTTGAATAAATGTGTATTTAATAATAATAATAGCATGTTGTTGTATAGTGCTGCTAGTTATACGTAGCGCTTTACAGAGACATTTTGCAGGCACAAGTCCCTGCCCCGTGGAGCTTACAATCTATGTTTTTGGTGCCAAGCGATTTGCCCAAGGTCACAATGAGCCAACACCGGTAATTGAACCAGGTTCCTCTTGACTCACCGAGCCGCTCCTTCTCCCTGTCTTTCATACTTTATATACTTGCTTTGAATGCTTCATCAGAGATAATTGTGTTTATGCGCCAGGGTTTTTTCCCCTATTTGTTTATAAGGGAATCGAGATCGCCTATTACTCCGGCTGCAGAACACCAGCTTTCTTCAAGGACCCACAAATCTTCTTGTTTGAGGTAACCTTTACGCAGATTATAATCTAATAATCACTTTTTCTTATTGTTAGTTATTTCACTGTAGTGCCCCTTATTTTGTCACTGTTGTAAACCTCCGTGGTAAGACTTAGCAGGAGAGGGTATCAATGTAAAGAGAGTGCGGGTGTATTAATGCATTGGCATAAGATTTCGGGGTACAGCTCCATAATCAAATGTCACCCACCAGAGGTGTTGTACCCCGAAACGTTATGCTCATCCCCACCCAAAGGGTATATTGAAACTCTGTATTTAATATTGTTATAGTATATTGCTTTGCGGCCATAATACTTTTATATTTTGTATTATTTTTATGCTGTTTTCAGTTTTTTTCAGCACATCATTGAGTTTTGTATTACTTGGTGTGCGGTGCCTTCTTTTATTTCTAGTGTTATTGCTGCTGTAGGTGTTCTCGGGTTTCCCACCTTAGACACATGCTCCCGTTCTCTTCTTCTTTTATTCGTTTTCCGCGGGACGTTCCTTTTTCCATCCCTTTTTATCCTCGGCACTTCAGACCTGGCAGCTTTAAAAAAAATGTGAATATAAGAAGGGGAAAAAATGTGTGTGCGAGACGCAGAGTCTGATACGTCTCATTATGTGTCTGTCACTTTTATTCTGTGTGTTGTAGTCTAATTGGTTTCAGTTAATGGTTTTGTAAATAAATCAGTGCATGGAAAAGTTTGTTTATTGCTGGTTTCAAGTAACTTAGGCCCCTCTGATGGACTGGAAGTCACCCACAAAACGTCCCGGGACGGTGCCGCAGCCTGTTTGTCCTGACAGAACATTATTCCTAGAGATGAGCAGGGATTTGGGCTGGATTTGAATACAGAAAACGACACATTCTCAGTCTTCTCCCTAATCCCTTAATGGGCAACAGGCGTTGTGGTCTGCAATGGCACCCCCTGCTTACCCCAACCACGTGGGTGTGTGTGAAGGGTGGGTGTGTGTGATGGGTGGGTATGTGTGAGGGGTGGGTGTGTGTGAGAGGTGTGTGTGTGTGTGTGAGAGAGAGAGGGGTGTGTGTGTGAGAGAGACAGAGGGGTTGGTGTGAGAGAGAGGTGTTTGTATGAGAGGTGCGTGTGTGTAAGAGGTGTGTGTGTGTGAGAAGTGGGTGGGTGTGAGGGGTGTGTGTGTGTGTGTGTGAGGGGTGGGTGTGTATGAGAGGGGTGTGTGTGAGAGGGTTGGGTGTGTGTGTGTGTGTGAGAGAGAGAGAGAGAGAGAGAGAGAGAGAGAGAGAGGGGGGTGTGTGTGTGTGAGAGACAGAGGGGTTGGTGTGAGAGAGAGGTGTTTGTATGAGAGGTGCGTGTGAGAGAGAGGGTGGGTGTGAGGGGTGGGTGTGTGTGAGAGGTGTGTGTGAGGGCTGTGTGTGTGTGAGAGGTGTGTGTGTGTGTGTGAGCTGGGTGAGTGTGAAAGGTGTGTGTGTGAGAGGTGTGTGTGTGTGTGTGTGTGTGTGTGTGTGTGTGTGTGTGTGTGTGTGTGTGTGTGTGTGTGTGTGTGTGAGAGAGAGAGAGGGGTGTGTGTGTGTGAGAGACAGAGGGGTTGGTGTGAGAGAGAGGTGTTTGTATGAGGTGCGTGTGAGAGAGAGGGGTGGGTGTGTGTGGGTGTGAGAGAGGGGTGTGTGTGTGTGTGAGAGACAGAGGGGTTGGTGTGAGAGAGCTGGGTGGGTGTGAGAGGGTTGGGTGTGTGTGTGTGTGAGAGAGAGAGGGGTGTGTGTGTGAGAGAGACAGAGGGGTTGGTGTGAGAGAGAGGTGTTTGTATGAGAGGTGCGTGTGTGTGAGAGGTGGGTGGGTGTGAGGGGTGTGTGTGTGTGTGTGAGGGGTGGGTGTGTATGAGAGGGGTGTGTGTGAGAGGGTTGGGTGTGTGTGTGAGAGAGAGAGAGAGAGAGAGAGAGAGAGAGAGAGAGAGAGAGAGAGAGAGAGAGAGAGAGGGGTGTGTGTGTGTGAGAGACAGAGGGGTTGGTGTGAGAGAGAGGTGTTTGTATGAGAGGTGCGTGTGAGAGAGAGGGGTGGGTGTGAGGGGTGGGTGTGTGTGAGAGGTGTGTGTGAGAGGTGTGTGTGAGGGGTGTGTGTGTGTGAGAGGTGTGTGTGTGTGTGTGAGCTGGGTGGGTGTGAAAGGTGTGTGTGTGTGAGGGTGGGTGTGTATGAGAGGGGTGTGTGTGAGAGGGTTGGGTGTGTGTGTGTGTGTGTGTGTGTGTGTGTGTGTGTGTGTGTGTGTGTGTGTGTGTGAGAGAGAGAGAGAGGGGTTGGTGTGAGAGAGAGGTGTTTGTATGAGGTGCGTGTGAGAGAGAGGTGTTTGTATGAGAGGTGCGTGTGAGAGAGAGGGGTGGGTGTGTGTGAGAGGTGTGTGTGAGAGAGGGGTGTGTGTGTGTGAGAGACAGAGGGGTTGGTGTGAGAGAGAGGTGTTTGTATGAGAGGTGTGTGTGAGAGAGAGGGGTGGGTGTGTGTGAGAGGTGTGTGTGAGGGGTGTGTGTGTGTGTGAGGTGTGTGTGTGTGAGGTGTGTGTGTGTGAGGGTGGGTGTGTATGAGAGGGTTGGGTGTGTGTGTGTGTGTGTGAGAGAGAGACAGAGGGGTTGGTGTGAGAGAGAGGTGTTTGTATGAGAGGTGCGTGTGAGAGAGAGGGGTGGGTGTGGGCAGGGCCGGTTTAACCATTAGGTGATCTAGGCGGCTGCCTACGGCAGCAGAATGTGGGGCTGGCAGCCCAGGCCGCAGGACTTCCCAGAGCAGGGAGAGAGCAGGGCTGGTGCTAGGGGGCTGGGTAGTTTGCTCCATCCTGATTGGTTGTTGCAGGTTAATGCAGCCAATTAAGAGGAGGCAGCAGCATGGACTAGAGGGAGGTGTGCGTCTGTGCGTCTGTGCGTCTGTGCGTCTGTGCGTCTGTGCGTCTGTGCGTCTGTGCGTCTGTGCGTCTGTGCGTCTGTGCGTCTGTGCGTCTGTGCGTCTGTGCGTCTGTGCGTCTGTGCGCTCTGTTGCTGTCCTGTGTGTATCTATTCTGTTGTGGTGTGCGTGTCAGTGGGAGGAGGGTGAAGAGAGTGTCAGTGGGGGGGGGGAGTGTCAGTGGGGGAGGGGGGAAGAGAGAGTGTCAGTGGGGGGAGAGGTTCAATGGGGGGAGAGGTTCAGTGGGGGAGAGAGAGTGTCAGTGGGGGGAGAGAGAGTGTCAGTGGGGGGAGAGAGAGTGTCAGTGGGGGTAGAGAGAGTATCAGTGGGAGGAGAGAGAGTGTCAGTGGGGGAGTGGGGGGAGAGTGTCAGTGGGGGTGAAGAGAGTGTCAGTGGGAGGTGCGGGGGGGTAGAGAGTGCCAGTGGGGGGAAGAGAAAGTGTCAGTGGTTGAAGAGAGAGTGTCAATGGGGGGAGAGAGAGTGTCAGTGGGGGGAGAGAGAGTGTCAGTGGGGGGGAGAGAGTGTCAGTGGGGAGGGAGATGTGTGTGTGTGAGAGTGCTCTAATCCTTCCGTGATGGACAATAGGAGTCATTCCATATAGTCTGAGGGCTGAAAATCTCTGGGATTTCAATGGGGATTTCTGTCCGATAAAGGCAGAAACCCCCATAACAGATTATTAGGATTAGACCCATAGTTACAATGGAGGAAAACATTGCCATCATTTTGTGCGTTTTGTTGCAAATAATTAATAATAATTGTTTGCTCATGTATAGCGCTGCTAGTTTTTACATAGTGGAGCTTACAATCCATGATTTTGGTGCCTGATGCACAGGGACATAAAGTAACTTGCCCAAGGTCACAAGGAGCCAACACCGGGAATTGAACCAGGTTCCCCTGCTTCACACTCAGTGTCTTTACTCACTGAGCCGCTCCCTAACCCAGGTTCCCCTGCTTCACAATCAGTGCCAGTCAGTGTCTTTACTCACTGAGCCACTCCTTCTCTCAGGTTCCCCTGCTTCACACTCAGTGCCAGTCAGTGTCTTTACTCACTGAGCCGCTCCCTAACCCAGGTTCCCCTGCTTCACACTCAGTGCCAGTCAGTGTCTTTACTCACTGAGCCGCTCCCTAACCCAGGTTCCCCTGCTTCACACTCAGTGCCAGTCAGTGTCTTTACTCACTGAGCCACTCCTTCTCTCAGGTTCCCCTGCTTCACACTCAGTGCCAGTCAGTGTCTTTACTCACTGAGCCGCTCCCTAACCCAGGTTCCCCTGCTTCACACTCAGTGCCAGTCAGTGTCTTTACTCACTGAGCCGCTCCTTCTCCCAGGTTCCCCTGCTTCCCACTCAGTGCCAGTCAGTGTCTTTACTCACTGAGCCGCTCCTTCTCTCAGGTTCCCCTGCTTCACACTCAGTGCCAGTCAGTGTCTTTACTCACTGAGCCGCTCCTTCTCTCAGGTTCCCCTGCTTCACACTCAGTGCCAGTCAGTGTCTTTACTCACTGAGCCGCTCCTTCTCTCAGGTTCCCCTGCTTCACACTCAGTGCCAGTCAGTGTCTTTACTCACTGAGCCGCTCCTTCTCTCAGGTTCCCCTGCTTCACACTCAGTGCCAGTCAGTGTCTTTACTCACTGAGCCGCTCCTTCTCTCAGGTTCCCCTGCTTCACACTCAGTGCCAGTCAGTGTCTTTACTCACTGAGCCGCTCCTTCTCTCAGGTTCCCCTGCTTCACACTCAGTGCCAGTCAGTGTCTTTACTCACTGAGCCGCTCCTTCTCCCAGGTTCCCCTGCTTCACACTCAGCGCCAGTCAGTGTCTGTACTCGCTGAGCCACTCCTTCTCCCAGGCTCCCCTGCTTCACACTCAGTGCCAGTCAGTGTCTTTACTCACTGAGCCACTCCTTCTCCCAGGTTCCCCTGCTCACACTCAGTGCCAGTCAGTGTCTTTACTCACTGAGCCGCTCCTTCTCCCAGGTTCCCCTGCTTCACACTCAGTGCCAGTCAGTGTCTTTACTCACTGAGCCACTCCTTCTCCCAGGCTCCCCTGCTTCACACTCAGTGCCAGTCAGTGTCTTTACTCGCTGAGCCGCTCCTTCTCCCAGGTTCCCCTGCTTCACACTCAGTGCCAGTCAGTGTCTTTACTCACTGAGCCGCTCCCTAACCCAGGTTCCCCTGCTTCACACTCAGTGCCAGTCAGTGTCTTTACTCACTGAGCTGCTCCTTCTCCCAGGTTCCCCTGCTTCACACTCAGTGCCAGTCAGTGTCTTTACTCACTGAGCTGCTCCTTCTCCCAGGTTCCCCTGCTTCACACTCAGTGCCAGTCAGTGTCTTTACTCACTGAGCCGCTCCTTCTCCCAGGTTCCCCTGCTTCACACTCAGTGCCAGTCAGTGTCTTTACTCACTGAGCCGCTCCTTCTCCCAGGTTCCCCTGCTTCACACTCAGTGCCAGTCCTTCTCTCTTCTTCAAATCATTCTGTTCTTGCTTTTAGGTGGATCTTTAACATGCCTCTGAAATGCAATCAGCCCTGCAAGGCAGGGATAAGCGTGAAACACACAGACGTGACCACCTCCTGTGGCACCTTACTAACCCAGGCAAAGCTCATACCCTTGCCATTTTGGGACCTGAATCTTTTAGAGACCTGTGCTGTGCTTTCTGGTTTTACAAGGGCGTGTGCATCCTTTGTTTTCCCGAGATCCCTATTATCACTGCGTGCACACTGTCATCTGCTGTGCCACCAACAACTTTTGGTTACTATGTTGGTACCCCTGTCTCAGCACAACCTGATACACTGCATCTTCCAAGCCATGTGCGTTGCTCCTGCTAATGTAGGGCTTCTC
The DNA here is from genome assembly GCF_040206685.1 of Ascaphus truei. Lineage (NCBI taxonomy): Eukaryota > Metazoa > Chordata > Amphibia > Anura > Ascaphidae > Ascaphus > Ascaphus truei. Next base: position 28,768,102 of record NC_134503.1, read on the forward strand.
ATCAAGGAGCTAGTGATATGTTAAATTAGGATCAAACCATTAGACCACACTGGAATTTGGCGGAAGGGTGGATTACACAGCAGTGCGGGTATTTATCGATGGGAATTGGGGCAGTTTACGCACTAACTAGCAGTCAGCTGAAATACTTGGTTGAATAAAATATCAATAAATGAAAATCTCCCTACACCCAATTTTCACACTGGGGTACTTCAAGTAGACAACCTAATAATGACACGTGTCTGCGTATGACAGCCCGCCGTGCGCACGGAGAAAACTAGTCCTGGGTGGTCTGATTTCTCATAAGGTCCAAATAAAGTTGGACTGATTGCAACTTTGAGATCTGTGCACCGTGTCCCCTGCGGCTGTGGTTATCCCGGGGTCTCTGTTACTAAGGAAACTTTAATGTTGTACAAATGTGACTACAATGCCATAAGAGCCATTTATGCGTGTGTGATAGAGAATATATATAGCACATTGGGATATGCACTGTACTGTAGGTAAGTATTCTTTCATTCCTTCCCTGATATCTGGGAATAAATCATTGTTTGTGTACGCAGAATAGGTTCTTCTAAGAAACTCGACCAGGAGTGACCAACTCTAGTCTTCAAAGGCCAAGAACAGCACAGGTGGCTCAATAAGTGGCTCAGTCAAAGACTGACTTGAGCCACCTGTGCTGAAGCAGGGATATCCGAAAAACCTGACCTGTTGGTGGCCCTTGAGGACTGGAGTTGGCCACTCCTGATCTAGACGTTGTTCAGGGGTAGTGTAAACAACACACATCTGGAAACCAACACAACGCAGATGGGATCATTTTTATGACACCTGGTAGAGAAGTAGAATGTTATTCTCATATACTGTATTTTCCTGCTTACTTACTGCACTGTATGGAGACTTTTGTATTCTTCAGACAAATGCGTTTGAGTTCTAGTTCTGAAATAAGTTTGTTAAGCTTCCCTAATGACATAAAAATGGTTCTTCAGACATTCCAGTCTCCTTTTTTTTTATAGTCCTCAGAAACGGAGTGAAAAGCTGACGAGAATTATATTCTACCCATAAAATGTGGAGTATTTATGAACTTATAGGGCTTGCACAACTCTTTGTCAGTTGATACTGCCACGCCATATGACACTGCAGCAGATCTCCAATAAAACCAGAGTGTTTTTATCCTAGGCCCTAGTAGGAAATGCTTAAATAATGTTAAGCAGAAAAGGAGCATTATGAGCTCAAATATATTTAAAACATATGAGTGTTTTATACCTGTGTGAGTATCTAATAGCCACAAGTGGACCTAGTAATGCAAAACTTTGATCTTGGACACAGCATGCTGTACTGTAGTTACATTTGATAATTGAAGTGCATACGTGGATATTGAAAGCAATGACCCTCCCTTCCCTCACGGCACCCCGATTCTCTGAACTAGTGGATTTCCAACCACTGTGCACCCCCTGGTAGGGAATGGTGGTTCCGCGAATTCCTAATTAATAAATCTTATTCCTGACTCACTTATGGCTTAAAAAAAAAAGTGTGTCCTGAGCTTGTAGACAGAAAACACACTCAAAGAGACAATACAAACTGGACGATGTTAATGTTGTTTTATTTTTAACATAGGACTGGAGCAGGGTGCGTCCAGCGCTGAACCCCATTCATTTCAGCTCCCGGGACCCCCTGCTTCCAGAGATACAGACCTGCATTGCGTGCACCATTACAGATTTCGTTTGCCACAACCTTTGGAAACACCCTCACGAACCCCTGGGGAGGGTACAAACTCCCTGCGGGGAATCACTGCGCTGGACGAATGAAAGGAACGTTTTTGTGTCTTGAGTATTGGGAGACGGGCTATTGAAAAAGTCGTTCAAACAGAGACGTGGCTGTAAAAGAACATTGCAGGACTTCGTAGAAACATCAGATAAAACGGCTGCAGGCCTCAGGAGTCCAACAAAACAACCGTACACTTGCTCCTTTGCACGGATAGCTGAAGTTTCTAGGAATGTGCTTATAAAAAGGAACAGCCATGGAGACATGTGTAATGAACATGTTAATGCAATGGAACGCGATTTACAACGCTTTTTAATGACTGTTTTCAAAGGGGAGAGGGAGGTGGAAAAGCAAACATCTTGAGGGGAAGCAAAATACAGTTAGAAATCTGATGGCTTTGCCATGTGCTGGGCTGCCGTAACACAATGCGAAATAGAAGTTGCAACGTATCAGGTTCAATTCTTCACTTGGGGGCAACCGACGTCAAAATGCCCTAATATATTGTAACATGTGGAAATAAGGGTGTCCAACTGTCCACTTTGCCCCCAGCAGTGGGCACTGCGATATGTGACTAGTTTGTATAAGTGAATCCTCCCAAACCTGGCCCTACTACCTCCTTCCACATTACTGTTGGAAGCACTATCGTACACCCAGGACATGCTGCTCAGGGGTCACACTCGATTCCTCTCTCACATTCTCCGCTCACATTCAGAAGGTAGCTAAAACCTGTCGTTTTGTCCTCTGCAATATTACAAAGATACGCCCTTCTTCTGCTGCTCGACTGCTAAAACACTGACTTAGGCCCTTATTCTCTCCTATATCGATTACTATAACCTCCTGCTCTCCGGCCTTCCTGCCTCTCACCTGTCTCCCCTACAATCTATCCTAAACGCTGCTGCCAGAATCACTCTACTATTTCCTAAATCTGTCTCAGCGTCTCCCCTGCTGAAATCCCTCTCCTGGCTTCCGATCAAATCCAGGATCACACATTCAATTCTTCTCCTCACTTTTAAAGCTTTACACTCTTCTGCCCCTCCTTACATTTCAGCCCTAATTTCTCGCTATGCACCATCTCGACTCTTGCGTTCTGCTCAAGGATGACTTCTCTCTACCCTCTTTTGTGTCCAAAGTCCTCTCCCTCCTTAAACCTCACTCACTGACTGCCCCGCACCTCTGGAATGCCCTTCCCCTCAATATCCGACTAGTACCCTCTCTATCCACCTTTAAGACCCAACTTACAACACAACAGCTTAACGAAGCATATGAGTAGCTCCATGGCTGATACTTTACACCTCATACTTAAACCTTGGCCTCCTGCAGACACAGTAACCAGAACACCCTGCTTCTGTCTCTGTACGTTCTTTCTACCTACCAAATAGATTGTCAGCTCTTTGGGGCAGGGACTCCTTTTCTTAAATGTCACTTTAAGTCTGAAGCACTTCTTCCCATTATGTGTTATTTGTATTACTTGTTATTTATGAATGGCACTATTTAAATAAAGACATACATACATGTGGATGACAGAAAGTACAACCGTTCAGTTTGAGAAACGGCTAATGATTTCAGGATCTTCAAGGTACAGCAAAGACAGATTTCTCACTACTGTTATCTGCAAGTTTGCCACAAGTGTTTCAACTTGCTTTATTCGTCCCACTATCTCAGTGGTTAAACTGGAGATGAGGATTTTGGGTAGTGTCATGCAAATGAGTAGGAGTGCCAATTCTAGCATCCTGTCAATCAATGGGTTCCCTACAACATTTGACTATCGCATTACAAATCCTGTACAGCTAAGCCTCAGACAAAGAAGAACAGAATAAGTGGACCCAATGAAAGACAACTGCTTTAGCGTTTTGGACGGATTACTTTAGCCTTGGTTACTAATTGTATGTGAAGCTGGTAGTTGTTGCAAACAACACAGTTAGATTCTGGTGGGTGAAAAAGTGACAGCAAATCCAGCTTTCTGCCGGGACAGCACCGTGTTGTAGTGTATTTTCTGTCTGTGTTTTTGTGGTGTTTAGCTTTGGAGCTGGCGTTGAATGAACCCCATTGTTCCTTCTGCTTCTTTGTTCAGATGCTTGCCAGTGTGACTAAGCCGATTCCTTATTGAAATGACTGGAGCCTCTGGCAAAGGACAGATGGAAATATAGTATTTCTTTTCTTGAGACATTGAGCTAGAATTACTCAGTCATCAGCTATGCCCCATCTAGTCCAATCAAATTGCCAGTCATGTGCAAATATTATGGTTGCAAAGTGTTTCTGCTTTACGCAGTGAGAGACCTGGGCATAACAAACCTTTCTGTGTCACTGCAGTTATCTGATTGCAAAGTTGGGGATGTTCTTCTAAGGGCCACCATCATCATGTATGATTGTGAGCGGCTGTGCATACAGAAGAAAGCTGCCTGTAGATGGTAATGTGGTTTTACCTACAGTATAAACCGGTGCTCACCTCGAATCAGGAATAGGGTTGCCAGGTGTCCGGTATTGAACTGGACTGTCCTGTATTTGGATACTCTGTCCAGTAAAGAATGAGAGGTACTGTAATACGGGACATGTATGTGTCCGGTATTACCTCCCTGGACATAGGGACCTGACGCACCTTTCACCATTGAGTCCAGTATTTTTGGAGAAGCCACCTGGCAACCCTAATCAGGAAGTGCGCCCGCAGGGCTAAGGTAGGGTATATATTCGCTGACCAGAGCCCAGGGACAGAGTCCTGTTAGAGGTAACGTAGTCGGGTTGCAGGCAGAGCATCAAGGCAGACGGCAAAAGGTGCAGAGTCGGGGTCACATGGGTCAAGGCAGGCGGCAAAAGTAGAGAGTCGGGGTCCCAGGCTGAGGTCAAGGCAGGCGGCAGAGGTGCAGAGTCGGGGTCACAGGGGTCAAGGCAGGCGGCAAAAGGTGCAGAGTCAGGATCACCGGCCTCTGCCTCAGCAACAGGGAATCCGCAGGCAAACGGGCAGGAGATACGGATTTAAACGGCTGGGACTGCTATAGAAACAGGAACCTTCCTTCAGGAACTGCAGCCTTAAATAGGAGGCTGGTAGAAAACAAATTCAAAGTGCATCAATCAATAGAATGCATAAGTAACATATACATGAAAAACAGTGACATAGTTACAGTGACATAGTTACAGTGACATAGTTACATAGTAGATGAGTTTGAAAAAAGACATACGTCCATCAAGTCAACCTATGATAAATTTAGACGCCAGATACTTTATCCTATATCTGTACTTACAGTATATTAATCCAGAGGAAGTCAAACAAAACCCCCAGTGACACATTATCCAATGATATCTCATAAGGGGAAAAATAACTTCCTTCCTGACTCCAAATATTGGCAATCAGATTTCTCCCTGGATCAACATCCTTCCCATGTTTACTTATTTGGTATATCCCTGTATACCTTCCCTTTCTAAAAAGATGTCCCCCCTTTTTTTTTATATATATATCTATTGTATCTGCCATCACAGTCTATGGGTAATGGGTAATATGAATCCCACACTGTAACTGCCCTTACTGTAAAGAACCTTTCCTTTGCTGCTGGAGAAATCTCCTTTTCCTCCATCTTTAAGGGATGGCCCCGAGTCCTTTGTACTGCCCGTGGGATGAATAGTTCGTTTGAAAGCTCCTTGTTTTGTCCCTGAATATATTTGTATATAGTTAGCATATCCCCTCTTAGACGCCTCTTTTCTAATGTAAATAAATCTAATTTAGCTAGCTTCTCATAAATCGGATTATCCATCCCCTGTATTATGGCTCTTCTCTGCACTCTCTAGTTCCATAATGTACTAAGAGGAGTGGTGTCCAAACTTGTACTCCATATTCAAGGTGTGGTCTTACTAATGTTTTATAAAGGGGCATAATTATGTTTACTTCCCTTCCATCCATTGCTTGTTTAATGCAAGATAAGATCGTGGTTGCCTTTGCAGCTACTGCATGACATTGGGCACCATTGCTAACCCTGCTGTCTGCAAGCACTTCTAAATCCTTCTCCATCAATGATTCCCCTAATTTATTCCCATTTAATTTGTAAGTTGCCTGTTTATTCTTGTTTCCAAATGCATAACCTTACATTTATCTGTATTAAACCTCATCTGCCATTACCTGCCCACGTTTCCAGTCTCTCCAAGTCCTTCTGAAGAGAAATTACATCCTGCTCTGATTCTACTACCTTACACAATTTAGTGTCATCAGCAAAGATGGAGACTTTGCTCTCAAGATTTTGTGAAAAGAAGTGATAAAAATGCGCTAACAACTGTATATGAAAGTGAAAATAATACTAATAAGTGTTAAGTGATGAAAATGAATATATTAACTAAACACCCAGCTCAAAACCTCTCTGGTGGGACCTGTTTCACGGGTTCCAAGGTTTAGCAATTTCTCAAAACATCCAGGGGGAGCATGTAGGGGAATAAGAGAACAAAATACACAGATTTAAGTGCAGACGTTTCTTAAATCAATTGAATAAATAGACAGCGTCTTGGCTCATATAGTTGCTCTACTCACAGGACACTAGAGTATATAAAGGCAGCTGGCAAATTGGGTTGCCACCCATGCAGATAACTGTAAACCGGACCCCCTTTCGAATTCTCCGTCAGCAATGATAGCATATAAAATGAGAGAGAAAGCTACATAGTGCGATCAAATTGGAAAACTTTATGTATTAAAAAAAGGGTAAAAAATGCGCACTTACAATGTGCCAATATAAAATAAGCATGTATCACACAAGGTGAATTGGAGGTATCCCGAACAGCTCACCGCCTCCCTTAGGTGTTTGGCTGGCTTCCACGGCTCTGTGTCCCGAATCGGAGCTTCCCTCTGTGCGCCCGTCTGGATGTGTGACGTCACGGCTGCAGGGTAGGTTTGCTACGGGTCGCCTCCAAGCCCAAAATTGGTCCACTCAACGCGTTTCGCCCAGCTACCAAAAACTGTTGTCGGCTTCGTCAGGAGTATGAGTAATTGTGTACTGGTGGCTCTTATATACCCATTGATCCTGCTAAATTAGCTTATCTTTCAATTAAACAATTAAATCAGCATATATTACACTGGGAGTAGAAGTGGATACAGCATGTCTTTAAAATGAATAAAAAATCCTAAAATGCTACAATGATCAATAGAATCAATACATGGGGGGACATATATCTAACATAAATATATTACATTCCTATGAAATTTCAACTTTTAATATAAATGCATTACAACACAACCCTTAGTGGGTAATATGAAATGTCATTAAACAATTAAGTTTAGGACTAAAGTGTATATATGGTTATTGAACCGATCTTAATTTCTAAGTTAAATATCAAAGGTGTTTTCTTAGTCTATGTAAATATGTAAAAATGGAGAGCGAGCGGAGCCGGGGTGCCGGGCGGGGGGAGAGCGAGCCGGGGTGCCGGGCGCAGAGGCGGGGGGAGAGCGAGCCGGGGTGCCGGGCGCAGCGGCGGGGGGAGAGCGAGCCGGGGTGCTAGGCGCAGCGGCGGGGGGAGAGCGAGCCGGGGTGCCGGGCGCCGCGGCGGGGGGAGAGCAAGCCGGGGTGCCAGGCGCAGCAGCAGGGGGAGAGCGAGCATAGCCGGGGTGCCGGGCGGGGGGAGAGCGTGCCGGGGTGCCGGGCGCAGCAGAGGGGGGAGAGCGAGCCGGGGTGCCGGGTGCAGCGGCGGGGGGAGAGCGAGCGGAGCCGGGGTGCCGGGCGGGGGGAGAGCGAGCCAGGGTGCCGGGCGCAGCGGGGGGGGGGGAGAGCGAGCCGGGGTCCCGGGCGCAGCGGGGGGGGGGAGAGCGAGCCGGGATGCCGGGCGGGGGGAGAGCGTGCCGGGCGCAGCGGCGGGGGGAGAGCGAGCCGGGGTGCCGGGCGCAGCGGCAGGGGGAGAGCGAGCCGGGATGCCGGGCGGGGGGAGAGCGTGCCGGGCGCAGCGGCGGGGGGAGAGCGAGCCGGGGTGCCGGGCGCAGCGGCAGGGGGAGAGCGAGCCGGGGTGCCGGGCGCAGCGGCAGGGGGAGAGCGAGCCGGGGTGCCGGGCGCCGCGGCGGGGGGAGAGCGAGCCGGGGTGCCAGGCGCCGCAGCGGGGGGAGAGCGAGCCGGGGTGCCGGGCGCCGCGGCGGGGGGAGAGCGAGCCGGGGTGCCAGGCGCCGCAGCGGGGGGAGAGCGAGCCGGGGTGCCGGGCGCCGCGGCGGGGGGAGAGCAAGCCGGGGTGCCGGGCGCCGCGGCGGGGGGAGAGCAAGCCCTCCTACAGTAGCTAGACTTATAATTTAGATTTTTTTGCATTGGTGGGCACGCATGGGCCGGGCGCGTGGGGTCCCTCAGCAACTGCCCAGCGTGCCCATACGTTAAGATGGCCCTGTACGTGGCTTCTCCCCTGGTACTGATTAGAGAAGGGTGAATTTTGGGGACGTATCTGACGGTTCCTTTTGTCCGTGGATTTCCGCGCATCAATCTCAAAACGGGCGATTCGCCTTTTCCAGATTTTTTTATCATTGACAATCTGATCCACGGATTACACAATCCGGGGGGGGGGGGGAGGGGGGGAGGGTTGGTATAATCCGCCAGTGGATTGAATCCAATGGCATTTTTAAAATGAATCTGCACTGATTGATTCCGGAACAAATCGGCGACGGAGTTTACACGGCAGAACGGATTTTGCATGGAACGCGCGGGAAATCCCGCGAAACGGATTTTGACAGTTTCGCCCATCTCTAGTGCTGATGTAGCAGACATTATTACCCCCGTTAATGCACAAAATAACGCATTCGTTACCTCGCTAACCATCGCTAACCATCGCTAACCATCGCTAACCATCGCTAACCATCGCTAACCATTGTATTCAATAACACTGCAGGACTGAAGCAGGGGGTCTCCAAAACGGAACCCCATTCATTTCAGCTCCGGTGACCCCCTGCTTCCGGAAATCCCTTCGTAACGGGGTGCCGGTAGCTGTGCCGGCTGGCAGGGATCACATAGTGGCCGCTTTTTAAAGCTCCCGCGCCAAAATTAAGCCGTGACATCATCCGGTGCGGCTTCCTATTGGCCAACATGAAGCGGGAGCTTTAAAAAGCAGAGAGATACCAGCACCCCCTTTCGGAGTTATGTATCTCATCAACTAGAGCTGGAATTAATGGGGTTCAGCTACGGCGATCCCCTGCTTCAACCCTATGTTTAAAGTAACCCCACAAGAATTACACGCCCCATCCAGAGTCCATGTCTGCAGATAACAATGTACACTTTCCATTACTGGTATATAAAATATGTCCCAGCTAATGGGGGGCGAACCCCCCGATTTAAGCCTTCTGCTCTCTGATCGGGGCTCCGGACGGACATATGTTCTCCTTTTGTAAGGCTGTTTCAATTCAAATGGTGAGCTGTCTAATTGGAACCACAGTGCCGGAGAGGTAAAAGATGGTCTCTGCGGAGGTCTCGCCCCCCACATGGAGTTTAAGGGACATCTGAGCTGCGCAATATCAGGACAAGCTGGGCATGTTAACGGATCAGAACCAAAAGGAACGGCTGCATTAACGTGTTTGAGGGGTCAGTCTAAGACATTTGGCCGTTTCGCCGCAACTCACCTCGCCGCCGGAAGCTGCTGCTGCTGCCGCCCACTTCAGCGCTAAGGTAAATGCCTTACCCTAACACCCCCTACCCTAAACCCTTACCATAAAACCCCTTAAATTAACCCCCTACCCTAACCGCTAAAAACCCTTAAATAACCCCTACCCTAACCACTAAAACCCTTAAATTAACCCTCTACCCTAACCGATAAAACTTTTAAATAATCCCCTACCCCAACCACAAAAACCCTTAAATAACTCCTACCCTAACCGCTAAACCCCTTAATTTAACCCCCTACCCTAACCACGAAAACCCTTAAATAACCCCTACCGTAACCGTTAAATTTAGCCTAAATTTAGCTAATTTAGCCACCTACCCTAGCCGCTAAAACCCTTAAATTAACCCCCTACTCTAACCGATGAAACCCTTAAATAATCCCCTACCCCAACCACAAAAAACTCTTAAATTAACCCCCTTCCCAAAGCGCTAAAACCTTTAAATTAACCCCCTACCCATAACAGTAATTAAACTACCATTGGAAGCGTCCAGCGTCGAGGATTCCAGCTGCAAATCGGCTGCGGAGGCGCGGTGAGTCACGGCGAAACGGCCACCATCAACTGTCCCATTCCGTAGTGAGGAATCGCCCTTTTCTTTCAAATCGAGGATTGAGAGTCGGTCTTGCTTTTTGCCGTGAGATATCACGGCCCACCAAGCGCGACCTGCACCTTCATTTCCACAGTTCCCCTTTCCTTGGTCCTCTTATAGGGCGTCGGGCAGTGGGCAACGCGTGGAGGATTGGACGTACATTCTTTCAGGCTTATGCTTCTCTCTGCTATTGGTTGTGAGGCCCCCCTGATAGCAAACACCATATGTAATGTGGAAACCCCCTCCACAGTATTTGTGTTTAGATGGAAGCCCGTGGCATAGTTCCAATGTTTACATTTTTTGTTTTGTTGAGCTCAGCGGGGATTTCCTTAACTGATTTAAGATGGTATTTTGATGATAACCATTGGTTACGACGATTCGTGGCTTTGCTCACGCACAACCGCCATTAATCTGCAGGAACCTCTGTGCATACGGAATCCCGTGTTATATTACTGTGATTATTGTCATAGAATGCATCAGCGTAGTATTACAATGAGCCTGTTAGTATACATTGGCATGAGTAAGCGTGCCGTGTATTTGTGTACGTTTGGATACTGTTCGATTAAGGCTACATTTAATAATGGCACCATGTGTTGTAACGTGATGGGCTGTTAACAGGAAGGCATTAGGCACTGTATGTTTATATGTAAGCCTCTGCACTAGCAGTGTATATAGTAAAAGGGATTAGTACCATGAACATTGGATATATACTGTAACATCCAGCTGTTGACTGGACACATTGACCACGGGTATCAAGGTTCATAGGCGTTTCAAGCTGGAATTCTCTCTGAGGGATTCATGTTAAAATGGATATGAAGTTAAAGGTGACACAGTGCTCATTTGCATGTAATTTCCCAGAATCCCTGGCGGCACTGGAAGCACTGAATGCTAAGAGATAACGGAGAAGGACAGGGTTGCAGACCTGTCTGAGACAAATGAAAGCGCTCACACATGATGTTTTTATTTGCCGCACACTGTACAGTGGAGGGTTTTTGTCGATTTTGTACCCACCATTAATTATATAATGTATCTGAAAGGACGGAGCGCTGCAACCGGACTAAAAACTGAAACTCAGGAACCAGAGATGGAAAAAATATAAAGGCTTTATTTAGACAAACTCATGGTTAAAAACCAAACAATCATCCCACGCGTTTCACACTGCTAGGGTGCTTTCTCAAGGAGTATGAAACAGATAGACATTGCCTTACACGGCATGACTGTCACGGGAGACCAATGCTTTTAACACCAAAATACCCGGATCCTTTGATTGAGCAAAGCAAGAGATAAAATAAATTGTGATTTATTTACACAATGAACATACACAGCTTGATTTACAGTTACAACAAGAAATACACTTACTAGTTACGCTGTTAAGTCTGGTTACAGGATGGATCTTTTACTGCATGATGCATGATGATTCTTGTTACATGATGGAACTGCTTCCTGATGGGCTGCAGGTTTTTTATGCACTAAACAGGCCTATATTTAACCCATGCAGCCAATCTACTCTGTGGGAATAATTCCTTAACCCTATCACGGACTTGCCACTACTTTGCAAACCTGGCAGAGGGGCTTCTCAGTCTTCTCTGGGCATGTGCCAACTTTGCACCTTGGCCGCTTAGCATGATAGTTCCTGATTTTACCCGAACAGTGCTCACAGCAAATCTCACGGTGCTAGGAGCTTCCTAGCGAAAGTTAGCAAAAAGCCTCCTGCTATGTTGCTAGCTGCTGGGTTTTAAAACCATTTTTCCTTTCACACGCTTACACAAAAACACTACCACAGTTATACACATAATCTTAAAAATGACTTTACTCTGAACCCACCCTGGTTCTGGGGTTCGCAGACATATACTGGGGAACCTGAAGGTAATTTATTCCCCTGCCCGGTCTTACTATTCTGGTCTGTGCTGAAGCAGGGAAATGTCCGCTGCTTAGCACTCCTGCAATAATAAGAAACACATATACAGTTTTAAAACAAAACACAGTGTTTCTGCCATGATTGGGTTGCAGAGCTGACAATCACACTGCCCCAATATGGCTCAGGGATACTCAGCCGGGCCAAATACCTTTATTTACTGGCCTGGTTACCCCTTCACCGTCACACCTCCCCACCTCAAATTGGTGGCGCTGTTACAACCGCCCCATCTGGTGGTTTGACTGGCCGCACAGCTCTTGTGGTTACATGTTCAACGGGACTGTCCTTGCGGGATAGTCCATCCGCATTGCCATGCTCGCTGCCTTTTTTGCGTTATACTGTAAAATCAAACTCGTGCAGAGCAAGACTCCGGTGCAGCAGCTTGACATTTCCCCGGACCCCCGCTGTAAGCAACGTAGGGGATTGTGATCAGTGATCATGGTGAATGGGCGACCGTAGAAATAGGGCTCCAGCTTACAGAGTGCCCATACAATCGCCAAACATTCTTTCTCAATAGTGGCATAAGCCACTTCCCTGGGCAACAGTTTGCGGCTCAGGTACACCACAGGATGCTCTCCTCCCTCCTCCCCACTTGGCTGAGCACAGCATCGATACCAAAGTCAGAGGCATCAGTCTGCACCACAAACTTTTTAGAATAGTCTGGTGCAGCTAGGATTGGAGCACTTGCCAGTGCGGTCTTTAATGCCTGAAATGCGACTTCACTGGCAGGAGACCAGAAAATCAGAACTGAGAGTTGCTTCTGTGTCAAATCTGTCAGGGGTTTAGCCACAGCACTGTACTGAGGGACAAACTTCTTATAATAGCCAGCGTTGCCTTGGAAACCCATGATCTGCTTCTAAGTCTTGGGGACGGGCCACTGCACTATTGCCTCAACCTTAGCTGGTTCAGGCTTCAGATGCCCAACACCCACCCTGTGCCCTAGGTACAACACCTCAGCCATTCCTACTAAGCACTTAGCGGGTTTCAAGGTAAGCCCTGCTTCCCTAATTCTGGCTGGCACCGCTGCTACATGCACTAGATGTGAATCCCATGAATGACCAAAGACAGCAATATCAGAGAAGGAGTGGCTCAGTGAGTAAAGACACTGACTGGCACGGAGAGTTTGAAGCAGGGGAGCCTGGTTCAATTCCCGGTGTCGGCTCCTTGTGACCTTGGGCAAGTCACTTTATCTCCCTGTGCCTCAGGCACCAAAACATAGATTGTAAGCTCCACGGGGCAGGGACCTGTGCCTGCAAAATGTCTCTGTAAAGCGCTACGTAAAACTAGCAGCGCTATACAAGAACATGCTATTATTATTATTATTATTATTATTATTATTATTATTATCATCCAGGTATGACCTTGCGTAACTCTGCATCCCTTCTAACAACCTATTGACCAGGCGTTGGAAGGTAGCCGGGTCATTCTTCATCCCGAGTGGCATCACTAAAAACTCATAGAGGCCACTTGGAGCGATTAAGGCTGACTTCTCCCTAGCCTCCTTGACATAGGACTCCTTGGGATAACACTCCCCTGTCCTGAACTTGCCCAGGTATGCTTCTGGGGTGAGGGCATACTGCAACAGCAGCAAAGCTTTTACATGTTCATAGTCATCCCAATCTTCTCATGGGATGCCCTGCGGGGGTTTCTTTAGCAATCCCAGACAACAAGGGATGCATCAGCAGCACAGTGCCATTGTGGCACCCGGTATCTCAGACACTGATTTTCAAAGTCTGATAGAAAACCATTGATTTTGTCTGTGGTGATTGACTTGGGGAACAACCTGTTCTCCAATGATCAAGTGAGAGTGAGGGGACACTTGTCCGTGTACAACTGCCAGCATCTGAATTCTCTCATCTGCTGCAGCTCTTTCCCCCCATGAGGCAAGAATTGCTGTGAGTCTAGGGTTAGCTAGTCCAGTAGCCACAGGGACTCTCCCTCCCGCACCCCCAAGACCCAGTCCTTCACCATTATCCCGGTGAACACCCTCTCCCTCCCCCTGTCCATCTCCAATCAGAGCTGGAAGAATCTCTGGCACCCCGGGCTGAAGTGTAATCACTGTGGCTGCAACGACGGGCTCCATGCCCTCAGGATAAGCAAAGCCTGCTTCATTCTGTTCCAAATCCTCCTCCAGCTGCACCTTTGACCGACCAGCCATCGGTAAGCCATAACCCTCACACCGGACAACGATCCGGGCACGATCCCAAGTCCTGAATCGTCCTGCTCACTTGTCCATGTTTCACCCACAGGCAAAAAGGTTAGGGGACAAAGGGTGACTGTATTTTTCATGCTCTTGCAAACCGTGTGTATGTTACCCCTTGCTTTGGGAGCTCGCAACTTTTGAGGCTCCCTCTATGCTATAGGATCCCGCAGGATACTATACTATAGGCTCAATCAGGTCCCACCTCTGCCATCAGAAAAAGCCTGTCACGGAAGACCAATGCTTTTAACATCTAAATACCCGGATCCTTTGATTGAGCAAAGCAAGAGATAAAATAAATTGTAATTTATTTACAGAATTATCATACACAGCTTGATTTACAATTACAACGAAAAATACACTTACTAGTTACGATGTTAAGTCTGGTTACAGGATGGATCTTTCACTGCATGATGATTCTATACTATACTTAACCCATGCAGCCAATCTACTCGGTGGGAATAATTCCTTAACCCTATCATGGACTTGCCACTACTTTGCAAACCTGGCAGAGGGGCTTCTCAGTCCTCTCGTGCCAACTTTGCACCTTGGCCGCTCAGCATATGAGGCCCATCCCCTCTACCTGGTGCCACTCAGTCAGGGCAGAGCAGCCATATGCCAGGGTGGCTTTGAAATTCTCTTCCTTGCTAACAAAAGGTTTAACACCTCCATATCCTGGATTGCCTTTGAAGCTGTTGCTAACAAAAGGTTTAACACTCCCATATCCTGAACTGCCTTTTCTAGCTTGGAGTAGCCACTCTGTCTGTGGCGTGTTAGATGAAAATCCTCATATGCCTAACATGTTGGTACAATTAAAATAGGGGGACTTTAATTCATCAATTTTTTATATAACTCTATAAAAATTACGCGACCTGATTTTACCCGAACAGTGCTCACAGCAAATCTCATGGCGCTAGGAGCTTCCTAGCGAAAGTTAGCAAAAAGCCTCCTGCTATGCTGCTCCTATAGTTTCTGGGTTTTAAAACCATTTTTCCTTTCACACGCTTACACGAAAACACTACCACAGTTATACACATAATCTTAAAAATGATTTTACTCTGTACCCCCCCTGGTTCTGGAGTTCGCGGACATATACTGGGGGTCCTGAAAGTAATTCATTCCCCTGCCCGGTCTTACTATTCAGGTCTGTGCTGAAGCAGGGAAATGTCCGCTGCTTAACACGCCTGGAATAATAAGACATACATATACAGTTTTATCACAAAACACAGTGTTTCTGCCATGATTGGGTTGCAGAGCTGACAATCCCAATTCCCCAATATGGCTCAGGGGCATCTAGCCAGGCCAAATACCTTTATTTATTGGCCTGGGTACCCCTTCACCATCACAATGACCAAATATTGTTACAACTTATTGTCATTTCTCGATGTTGTGGGTTTCTTTAGCTGTCTCGCTCTATGGGTTAATTTACTAAATCATATATCGATGTGGTTATTTCCTATAACAGCACATCATGCCTAGGGATTTTCCATGTACAATATCTTCTCCACTTTTATACAGGATGTTTTTTAACAACTCCAGTTACTTTGTCATTATTCTGGGCCCCATCAATTTAGTAACACATTTCATTGGTTACTTTATTGTTACCACATTGTTACTATTCCCTATGTTTACTTGTTTATGTGGGATACATTTATTTGTTAGCATGATGTATTACATTTTGGCCTTCAACGTATGGTTAAACTAGGAATTTGTATCATCTTACAATAGTCTGAGACTTGGTGATGTTATCCGCGTTCCCATTTGATTCTATTTCCCTGGTTTTAGTCATTTGTTTTATTACCACAATTTCACATAGTCCCTATATTTTTCCTTGTACAAATTAGTGAGTTATCCATCTATAGCTGGTTTTTAGTCAGTTTCAGTACATCCCTTCATCATTTGATATTACTTTTGAATCTTTACCATTATATTTCCATATAGTTGTCGATATATACAGTACAATTTTTTTTTAAATTAAAGCCTCTTTTCTTGTTCTTTATTTATTTAAACACACAGATACCCAGCAAGCTCTAAAAAAAACAAAACAAATTACCACTATATATATATATATATATATATATATATACATCGCCGGAAGAAGAGATCAGTGTATCTCGAAAGCTCGCACAAATAAAAGCATTTCGTTAGCCACAGAACGGTATCATCTATTTATTTTTTGATTATATATATATACCAGCTGAGAGACCCGGCGTTGCCCGGGATGTAAATGCGTAATAGGTAGTATTATTAATAAATTGTGGAACAATAGGTGAGTATTTGTTGTAAAGGTTGGATAATAATATTGAAAAGAAAGATGGAAAAAATGTAATACGATGTTGTATAAAAATGGGAAGGGGGGGGGGCGGTGGGAAGGGGGGAGGGGAGGCGGTGGGAAGGGGGGGGGAGGCGGTGGGAAGGGGGGGGAGGCGGTGGGAAGGGGGAGGGGAGGCGGTGGGAAGGGGGAGGGGGGGGCAGTGGACAGGAAGGGGGGGCAGTGGACAGGAAGGGGGGGCAGTGGACAGGAGGGGGGGGCAGTGGACAGGAGGGGGATGCAGTGGACAGGAGGGGGGGGCAGTGGACAGGAGGGGGGGGGGCAGTGGACATGAGGGGGGGGGCAGTGGACATGAGGGGGGGGGCAGTGGACAGGAAGGGGGGGCAGTGGACAGGAGGGGGGGGCAGTGGACAGGAGGGGGGGCAGTGGACAGGAGGGGGGGGCAGTGGACAGGAGGGGGGGGCAGTGGACAGGAGGGGGGGGCAGTGGACAGTAGGGGGGGCAGTGGACAGTAGGGGGGGCAGTGGACAGGAGGGGGGGCAGTGGACAGGAGGGGGGGGGGCAGTGGACAGTGGACAGGAGGGGGTGGACAGTGGACAGGAGGGGGGGCAGTGGACAGTGGACAGGAGGGGGTGGACAGTGGACAGGAGGGGGGGCAGTGGACAGGAGGGGGGGGGGCAGTGGACAGGAGAGGGGGGGCAGTGGACAGGAGAGGGGGGGCAGTGGACAGGAGAGGGGGGGCAGTGGACAGGAGAGGGGGGGCAGTGGACAGGAGAGGGGGGGCAGTGGACAGGAGGGGGGGGCTGTGGACAGGAGAGGGGGGCAGTGGACAGGAGAGGGGGGGCAGTGGACAGGAGAGGGGGGGCAGTGGACAGGAGGGGTGGGGCTGTGGACAGGAGGGGGGGGCTGTGGACAGGAGGGGGGGGCTGTGGACAGGAGGGGGGGGCAGTGGACAGGAGGAGGGGGGGCAGTGGACAGGAGGGGGGGCAGTGGACAGGAGGGGGGGCAGTGGACAGGAGGGGGGCAGTGGACAGGAGGGGGGGCAGTGTCACACACACACACACACACACACACACACACGCGACACCTACCTGTACTTCCGGCCGCTGCCATCTTCTCACTCGGCGCCGCGAGAGAGGAAGGGGGTCCGCCATCTTACGCGCCGCGTGGCAGCCTGTTCCCACGCCGGGGAGGGAGGTGAGTGTAGCGGGAGGGAGTGGTGTGTAGCGGGAGGGAGTGGTGTGTAGCGGGAGGGAGTGGTGAGTGGAGCGCGAGGGAATGGAGCGGGAGGGTAGTGAGTGGAGCGGGAGGGAGTGGAGCGGGAGGGAATGGAGCGCGAGGGAGGAAGGGGGTCCGCCATCTTAGGCGCCGCGTGGCAGCCTGCCTGTTCCCCCGCCGGGGAGGGAATGGAGCGGGAGGGAGTGGTGTGTAGCGGGAGGGAGTGGTGTGTAGCGGGAGCTACACTGTGTGAGGTAGCGGGATAGGGGGAGGGACATTGGTGGCATGGTGTAGCGGGGTAGGGGGCCTCACGGTCTGGTTGCGGTAGGGAGCTGTGTGAGGTGCAGGAGATGAGGCGTGCTGTGCGGTTCGCGGGAGCTACACTGTTTGAGGTGGCGGGATAGGGGGAGGGACATCGTTGCCATGGTGTGTGAGTGGAGGCCGCGGCCTCGCGGTCCGGTTGCGGGAGGGAGATGTGTGGCGTGGAGGGGAGAGGGGGTTTGAAGAGGCAGTCTGCAGTGTTTGGTGTTGTGTGAATGTGTGTGTGTGTGCTGTGTTTGTGCGTTGTGTGTAGATTCTGTACCTGATTCGGCAGTCTGTGGTAGCAGACGTGAAGGTTTTGATAGCTGTGAAGCGTGGCCCCAGAGCAGGTTGAGGATTAGAGGATTAGGTGTTGCAAAAGCAAAGCGTTCCCAAAACTCAGTGAGGGGTGGGACAGTGTGGAAGTATTAGGGCAGTGGTTCCCAAACTTTTTCGGTTCAAGGCTCCCCAAGGCAATCAGAATTTTTTCAAGGCTCCCCAAGGCGATCAGGATTTTTACACGGCGCCCAAAGTAAAAACAAAGGTGTACATACATACATAGGTGTACAAACATACCTAACAGTTGCAGTGCGCAGTTGGTGTCTCTCTCAGACACTCTCACTCTCTCTCACACACTCTAACTCTCTCTGACCTCACTCTCTCTCTCTCTGACCTCTCTCTGACCGCACTCTCTCTCTCTGACCTCACTCTCTCTCCTCACTCTCTCTCTCAGAACTCTCTCTCTCTGACCTCACACTCTCTCTCTCTGACCTCACACTCTCTCTCTCTGACCTCACACTCTCTCTCTCTCTGACCTCTGACCTCACATTCTCTCTGACCTCCCTCTCTCTCTCTCTCTCTCTCTGACCTCACACTCTCTCTGACCTCACACTCTCTCTCTCTCTGACCTCACACTCTCTCTGACCTCACACTCTCTCTGACCTCACATTCTCTCTGACCTCCCTCTCTCTCTGACCTCACTCTCTCTCTCTCTGACCTCACTCTCTCTCTCTCTGACCTCACTCTCTCTCTCTCTGACCTCACTCTCTCTCTCTCTGACCTCACTCTCTCTCTCTCTGACCTCACTCTCTCTCTCTCTCTCTCTCTCTCTCTCTGACCTCACTCTCTCTCTCTGACCTCTCTCTCTCTCTCTCTGACCTCACTCTCTCTCTCTCTGACCTCACTCTCTCTCTCTCTGACCTCACTCTCTCTCTCTCTCTCTCTCTCTCTGACCTCACTCTCTCTCTCTGACCTCACTCTCTCTCTGACCTCACTCTCTCTCTCCCTGACCTCACTCTCTCTCTCTCTGACCTCACTCTCTCTCTCTCTGACCTCACTCTCTCTCTCTCTCTGACCTCACTCTCTCTCTCTCTCTCTGACCTCACTCTCTCTCTCTCTCTGACCTCACTCTCTCTCTCTCTCTCTGACCTCACTCTCTCTCTCTCTCTCTGACCTCACTCTCTCTCTGACCCCCCTCTCTCTCTCTCTCTCTCTGACCTCACTCTCTATGACCTCACTCTCTCTCTCTCTCTATGACCTCACTCTCTCTCTCTCTCTGACCTCACTCTCTCTCTCTCTCTGACCTCACTCTCTCTCTCTCTCTCTCTCTGACCTCACTCTCTCTCTCAGACACACACAAATAAATACACACATAAATACACACACACACACACACAAATACACACACACACAAATAAATACACACACACACACAAATAAATACACACAGATACACACACACTGATGCAGATACACACACACACACACACACACACAAATAAATACACACAGATACGGGGGGGTGGGGGAGGGTATGGCTGAACGGCCCGGTCCCTGCACGGGGGAGGTCAGTGCTGCGGGGGCCTGTGCCACGTGGGGGGAGGGCCGGTGTGCTGCGGGGAGGGAGGGGGGGTGTGAAGCTGCAGTGCTGCTGGGAGACATCTGTCTCCCGGTGCTGCTCCTCCAGCGTGAGCGCCGGGCCTCCCTCTCTCAGCGTAGGCAGCTCAGCGTCGCTGAGCCGGGCTGAACAGATGCACAAAGCCCCTGCATCTGTAATCAACGCGGCTATAGTTCCTCCGGCCTGGGACATAGTAAGCGCTTAGGTGCTGCTGCTCGCTCTTGCTTGCTGCCGCTCGCTCTACCAGGAGCTTTTTGCTGTCCTGGCAGAGGAGACAGCAAGCGCGCTTGGGAGGCGGGTATCACTGTGTGTGTTTGTCACTTGGTAGCTGTGTGTGTGTGTGTGTGTATATTATATAATATTTTAAACATTTAAAAAAAAAGACATGTGAGAATAAATTATTAACATTGTGCAACTTTGATAAATATATTCACACACACACATCACACATATATATATATATATATATATATATATATATATATATATATATGAAAGAAAAAAGAAAAGAAAACAGGCGCACACCTAGTGCATTAAAGTTTAACAATAATTTTATGGAACATTTAAAACCAGACAAATGCCCACTCACAAGTAAAGCGTTATTTGAAAGCAGTTATGAGATTGGCCCTCATAAGCCAGTGGTGCCGTTCGAGCCTGTAATGGTGTCCTCTCGTGCGCGGTCTCCTTCTACCGGAAGTGACGCTCACCCGGTCTGGTGTCCCGCACAAAACGGAAGTCCCTCCAGGAAACCGAGGCCTCTCCTGACTGCCTCTAGCTGCTGCACCACCAATCAAGCCAAACGATGTGTCCACTGATCTGCTTTGCTGAGCCTCCCACAAGCTGCGTTCCTCTCAGTCTGCTCTCAGTGGGACAAATGTCTGCTCTGCTCTAGCCACGCCCTACGCGTTTCGTCATCGATGATGACTTCTTCAGGGGATACCCATTGGTTGTATCCCCACAGTATTTATAGTGAGGTTCATTTGCAAACATAATTAAAAACAATTAATCAATTACAACATTAATAAAACACTTTAAACTAGTCCATTGGTACAATTACTAATACTACACTGATCACAATGGACAAGTTCTAAGGACCACACTGTACTATTGGAGAATTTTATAGCTCATAAGATGTTAACAAATATATATGGGTAGAAAAAATGAATATTGTACTGAAACTACCTATTTGTGCAATAGAGATAATTGATAAATGTATTAAATCAACATGTAGTGCCATATAGATGTGTGGCTACTAATTGAATTACAAAGTACTTACTAGTTGGATAGAGTTAACCATACTTCATGACAATAGATGACAATTAGTTGTGATTCTATTCACAAAACATGATTGGCAATTTGGAACAAGATTTAATTGAGAGATCCCAAGAATTGGAGAATACTATCAAAACTGAATACCATCAATTAACCCCTTTATAGTATGTTCAGCAAACAATGTGCTACATAAATTAAACAAATCAGGTCTTAGGGCATGGTATAATACCTGTTGAATGATCCATCTGTGATTGATTGCAATTGGAGTCAGAGGTGGAGCAAAGAAGATGGTTTAAGCAAGAACAGAAGAATGCTCAGAAAGGCTAGCAATGAAGTGATGAAGTGACTATGTATAAATGGTGTATAATATATGTGATATTAAATAATAATGTGTTTGTGATGTATTGATAAAGTGAAATGGAAAAATTGTAATGATAAAATATATTAATATAAAGAATAGATATTAAAGTGATTGGATAATGTGTATGTGTAGGTGATTATCCAAATATTTTAATAATGAAATATAAATGTGAAGTTAATGATATGAATGAATGTATAACCTCTATTGGTAATGACGTGTAAAATGTATAAAAATGTAAACATATATGTTGAGACCTGTTCTGGACTCAAACAGACACATCCGCAGTACAATGCATTATTGGGAATATATATAGCCATAATGGAATGCAATGCAATAAATGCCTCAAAAAATTCCTCAAAAAATTCTGTGAAGGATGAATATTTTAGAGAGTTGACATGTCACCATAGTTCAGAGGGAGTGCCGAAGCACTCAAACCAGACCTCCGAAGGATCACCCACCTGGAGTGATCACACTATGGTGCTAATGTCTATGTGATCATTATGTCCACTTGGGTGCAAAGTATCTAGAATATACATCCAATAGGTCTCCCTCATACACAATCTTTTGAAACGATCACCACCCATAAATGTAGGGGGAATGAACTCGATGCCCATAACTCGTAAGGACCTAGGATCTTTCGAATGTTCATTACAATAGTGGCGGGAGAGATTGTGTGTTAGACACCCATTGATTATATTTCTTCGATGCTCTAAAAACCTCGTGCTTAGGGCTCTTGATGTGCGGCCTACATATTGTAGACCGCACTCACATGATATAAGATAGATCACATAGTCACTAAGGCAGTTGATATATTCTGCTATATCATGTGATGTCCCATTGGAATAAGATTTAAATTTATTGGTTTTTATCAAATGTTTGCACGTTAAGCATCTACTTCTCCCGCATCCAAAGTTTCCCTTAACCCTAATGGGAACAGATCCATCCACTCTACAATTGTTGACTAGCTTAGATGTTTTTAATTTGCTCGGAGCAATTATTGTTTTTATACTCCTTGCTTTCCTGAAGATCACAGGAGCATGTGTTGGCAACAGGTGACCAATCTCTGGATCGCTAACCAAGATGTTCCAATGGTCATTTATTATTTTCTTAATTTGTTTGGCAGACTGATTGAACTGTGTAATAAACTGAGGTACAGAACCTGTAGAGTTAACCTTATTTTTTGATATTGTTTTACTTTTGGATTTCTCCAATAAAGACGCGCGATCCAGTAAACTGGCATCTGAAAACGATTTGTTAACAACTGCCATATCATAGCCTTTTTCCTGGAACTTCATTGAAAGATCTGTACCCTGGGTATAAAAGTCTATGTCCATTGAACAGTTGCGTCTTAATCTGTAGAACTGACTTTTTGGCACATTGTCTAACCATTTTTTATAATGATTGCTACCATATTGTAGGTAGCTGTTCGCAGCCACTGTTTTAAAGTGTGTTTTGGTATGAATGACATCTTGAGGACCCACAAATAGTTCTAAATCCAAAAATACTATGGTATCTGGGTGTGTAATATATGTGAATTTTAACCCCATATTGTTATCATTAAAGGCTTCCAAAATCTCCTCCAGGGACCCCCTCTCACCATCCCAAATAATAAGGATATCATCTATGAAGCGGCCATAGTAGACCAAACCCGCCCCCAGCGCAGCGTTCCCCCAAACATGTGTACTCTCCCACAGTCCCATGTAGAGGTTAGCATAGCTGGGAGCAAATTTGGCCCCCATGGCCGTTCCACAGATTTGCAAATAATACGTGTTTCCAAATAGAAAATAATTGTGATTCAACATAAATTTAATGCATGCTAATAGGAAAAGCCTGTGTGAAGAGTGCAACTCGGGATCTGACTCTAAAAAGTGACTAATTGCCTCGATACCTTTTAAGTGCTCAATACAGGTGTAAAGTGAGGATACATCACATGTAGCCCAGTGATAGGTATCCTTCCACTTGATGTCAGAGATGGAGTCAATGACATGCAACGTGTCCCGTATGTAAGAACGCAATTTGATGACATGGGGTTGTAAATAATAATCCACATATTGGGACACGTTGGATGTCATTGAGCCAATCCCCGACACAATAGGCCTCCCAGGTGGTTTAACTATATCTTTGTGCAATTTAGGAATGTGATAGAAAATAGGGGTTCTAGGGTGTTTAATGTATAGAAATTTGTGTTCCAATTTTGAAATAATCCCTTCAGTGAATGCGCCCCGGAGAAGATCTCGGAACTCCACCTGATAACCCTCTAAAGGGTCCTCAATAAGAGTCTGATACGATGTTGTATCAAGGAGGAGGCGATGGGCCTCACAGAGGTAGTCTGCCCTATCCTGCAGGACAATCGCCCCCCCCTTGTCAGCTTGGCGAACAATTAAATCACCATTACTTTTTATGTTTTGCAATGCCAAATTTTCTTCTTTTGTAAGGTTGTTGTATTTCAGTTCCACATTATCAAGACACAACTGTTCTAAGTCCCTCAGGACTACTGTATAGAATGTTTCAATGAAGTTGCCCTTTGATTGATAAGGGAAGTATGTTGATTTAGGGACAAATGGTGACGATTTACATTTCAGTGAAGTATCCTGATCTAGATCAATTGGGGTTAGATAGGAGTCTAAACATATATTTGAACCTTCCTCATGTATAGTGATGTCCAATAATGAGTTATTGGCTAGATCCTGGTTATCAAGTGCAGATCTTTTTATGGATGGACCCATTAGTTTTCCAGTAACACTACCATATTGTGAGTTGTTTATTTGGTCTGATTCTACTAAGAATGATGTCAGGGCATTTATACATTCTTTTTCTTGTGTATTAAATTGCAATTCCGAATGGTCATCTCCTTTCAGGGTGAAATGTCGCATCAATGTTAACTTGCGGATGTATCTATTCAGATCCACGAACAGGTCAAACCTATTGGGTGTACTATTTGGAGCATATGAAAGTCCTTTAGAAAGAAGTGATAAATGATGTGTAGTGAGTATGTGTGACGAAAGGTTGTAAATACCGTGTTTATGTGGTGTAGCTGCCAACATCTTTATTTTCTTCTGTCCTTGCTTCTTCGCTCCTCCTCTGACTCCCCTGAATCTCTTTTTCTTCGGGGTAATTGTGAATTCTGTTTCTCCCAAAGTGGATATCTCTTTTCTTTTTCTCTCTGTTCTAAAAAAGAAGAAGTGGATTGATGTGATTTGTCAGGTGAAACATGATTTATTAAATTAGAAACCTTACTGGTAGTTTTTGATCTAGCTCCTTCCCTATGTTCCACTGCAATTTGTTCATGGGATTCCCCATTATCCTCACAACCGTCCCCCAAAACAGAGTACCGATTGGAGGTGGAACAACTTGCAGTGGAAGCTGTAGGAGTGACCTTATCCTTCCTATCCATCCTAGCTTCTTTAATTAAAGTGATGATTTCATTTTTTTCTTTCTCATTGGATGTAGGTTTCTTGTTTATTTTGGAATCTCTATTCTCCTGTCTATAACCTGAGTTTGATCTACCATACCTACGGTGTTGGAAAGAATCACCCTTCCTTCTCCAATTCCTTACTCTATCATTTGCATAATCATCTTTATCACGTTTGAGTTTGTTTGTTTTTCTATCTATGATTTCTTTCTCAAATGATATTACCCTCTTGTGTACTGTTTCATCCAATCTAATAAATTCCTCCGTACCTTCAAATGGTTTAATAATCTCTTGTACTTGAGCTATCTCCTTCCCTACTTTCTCCAATCTTTCTTTTCTGTAGGAGATCAAGAGGTTAATGAGGGACACTGAGCATGTTTCCAAAATGGCATTCCATTCTTTTGTAAATGTTTCAGGTGCCTCAAATGTTGGTTTTTTTGTTATTCTTAAACCTCTTGGAACTAACTTAATATCTATATAGTTCTGAAGAGAAAGTAGGTCCAACCAATTTCTTGTTTCATCTTTAGTAAAATTCTCCAATTCCTGAAAATAGTTTTTGAGATTTATATTGTTCTCCACAGTATCAGTGGTGTCCTCATTTACAATGTTTGCAAGTTTATTCCTTCTGGCTAAACGTTCTTCACAGTTTTGCATCATTTTAGTGAGTGTAATCTAACACTTTTATAAAAACTAACAATTTACACTAAATAGTCACTAACTAAAGTGAGTGAAATACTTGAGTTTAAACAGATAATTCCAACAATTCAAGGTTATAGCAATGGCAGCTACCTTTTGAAGTGATATATAACAAAACAAAACAGAAATAATAAAGGAGCGCCTAATGCAACAACCTGCCTAACTGTGAATAAGTAGCCAACTGCGTTGATACAACCTATGGGGTGGCTAAAGTGAAATAATATAATTAAAAAACCCTATGTGATTCTAAGATAAAATGTGTAATAACTTTAATACAAAGTGTACATAACAAAATTGTTAAAAAATGCTTCTGGAAAAAAAAAAAATTTTATGTTGTATTACAAAAAATATCTAGAATAAAATAAAAAATATAAAAAATATGAAAAAATGAAAATAAAAACTTTTTTCCAAAAAACTTTTAAAAAACCTTAAAAGTCACAGAGTCCTGTTCCAAGTGAATGCATCCAGGTATAGGCAGCCCGTTTATAAGGGATCACAACTCCCTAGGAATACCTATGAAAGAAAAAAGAAAAGAAAACAGGCGCACACCTAGTGCATTAAAGTCATGTCATTAATGTCATTCATACCAAAACACACTTTAAAACAGTGGCTGCGAACAGCTACCTACAATATGGTAGCAATCATTATAAAAAATGGTTAGACAATGTGCCAAAAAGTCAGTTCTACAGATTAAGACGCAACTGTTCAATGGACATAGACTTTTATACCCAGGGTACAGATCTTTCAATGAAGTTCCAGGAAAAAGGCTATGATATGGCAGTTGTTAACAAATCGTTTTCAGATGCCAGTTTACTGGATCGCGCGTCTTTATTGGAGAAATCCAAAAGTAAAACAATATCAAAAAATAAGGTTAACTCTACAGGTTCTGTACCTCAGTTTATTACACAGTTCAATCAGTCTGCCAAACAAATTAAGAAAATAATAAATGACCATTGGAACATCTTGGTTAGCGATCCAGAGATTGGTCACCTGTTGCCAACACATGCTCCTGTGATCTTCAGGAAAGCAAGGAGTATAAAAACAATAATTGCTCCGAGCAAATTAAAAACATCTAAGCTAGTCAACAATTGTAGAGTGGATGGATCTGTTCCCATTAGGGTTAAGGGAAACTTTGGATGCGGGAGAAGTAGATGCTTAACGTGCAAACATTTGATAAAAACCAATAAATTTAAATCTTATTCCAATGGGACATCACATGATATAGCAGAATATATCAACTGCCTTAGTGACTATGTGATCTATCTTATATCATGTGAGTGCGGTCTACAATATGTAGGCCGCACATCAAGAGCCCTAAGCACGAGGTTTTTAGAGCATCGAAGAAATATAATCAATGGGTGTCTAACACACAATCTCTCCCGCCACTATTGTAATGAACATTCGAAAGATCCTAGGTCCTTACGAGTTATGGGCATCGAGTTCATTCCCCCTACATTTATGGGTGGTGATCGTTTCAAAAGATTGTGTATGAGGGAGACCTATTGGATGTATATTCTAGATACTTTGCACCCAAGTGGACATAATGATCACATAGACATTAGCACCATAGTGTGATCACTCCAGGTGGGTGATCCTTCGGAGGTCTGGTTTGAGTGCTTCGGCACTCCCTCTGAACTATGGTGACATGTCAACTCTCTAAAATATTCATCCTTCACAGAATTTTTTGAGGAATTTTTTGAGGCATTTATTGCATTGCATTCCATTATGGCTATATATATTTCCAATAATGCATTGTACTGCGGATGTGTCTGTTTGAGTCCAGAACAGGTCTCAACATATATGTTTACATTTTTATACATTTTACACGTCATTACCAATAGAGGTTATACATTCATTCATATCATTAACTTCACATTTATATTTCATTATTAAAATATTTGGATAATCACCTACACATACACATTATCCAATCACTTTAATATCTATTCTTTATATTAATATATTTTATCATTACAATTTTTCCATTTCACTTTATCAATACATCACAAACACATTATTATTTAATATCACATATATTATACACCATTTATACATAGTCACTTCATCACTTCATTGCTAGCCTTTCTGAGCATTCTTCTGTTCTTGCTTAAACCATCTTCTTTGCTCCACCTCTGACTCCAATTGCAATCAATCACAGATGGATCATTCAACAGGTATTATACCATGCCCTAAGACCTGATTTGTTTAATTTATGTAGCACATTGTTTGCTGAACATACTATAAAGGGGTTAATTGATGGTATTCAGTTTTGATAGTATTCTCCAATTCTTGGGATCTCTCAATTAAATCTTGTTCCAAATTGCCAATCATGTTTTGTGAATAGAATCACAACTAATTGTCATCTATTGTCATGAAGTATGGTTAACTCTATCCAACTAGTAAGTACTTTGTAATTCAATTAGTAGCCACACATCTATATGGCACTACATGTTGATTTAATACATTTATCAATTATCTCTATTGCACAAATAGGTAGTTTCAGTACAATATTCATTTTTTCTACCCATATATATTTGTTAACATCTTATGAGCTATAAAATTCTCCAATAGTACAGTGTGGTCCTTAGAACTTGTCCATTGTGATCAGTGTAGTATTAGTAATTGTACCAATGGACTAGTTTAAAGTGTTTTATTAATGTTGTAATTGATTAATTGTTTTTAATTATGTTTGCAAATGAACCTCACTATAAATACTGTGGGGATACAACCAATGGGTATCCCCTGAAGAAGTCATCATCGATGACGAAACGCGTAGGGCGTGGCTAGAGCAGAGCAGACATTTGTCCCACTGAGAGCAGACTGAGAGGAACGCAGCTTGTGGGAGGCTCAGCAAAGCAGATCAGTGGACACATCGTTTGGCTTGATTGGTGGTGCAGCAGCTAGAGGCAGTCAGGAGAGGCCTCGGTTTCCTGGAGGGACTTCCGTTTTGTGCGGGACACCAGACCGGGTGAGCGTCACTTCCGGTAGAAGGAGACCGCGCACGAGAGGACACCATTACAGGCTCGAACGGCACCACTGGCTTATGAGGGCCAATCTCATAACTGCTTTCAAATAACGCTTTACTTGTGAGTGGGCATTTGTCTGGTTTTAAATGTTCCATAAAATTATTGTTAAACTTTAATGCACTAGGTGTGCGCCTGTTTTCTTTTCTTTTTTCTTTCATAGGTATTCCTAGGGAGTTGTGATCCCTTATAAACGGGCTGCCTATACCTGGATGCATTCACTTGGAACAGGACTCTGTGACTTTTAAGGTTTTTTAAAAGTTTTTTGGAAAAAAGTTTTTATTTTCATTTTTTCATATTTTTTATATTTTTTATTTTATTCTAGATATTTTTTGTATTACAACATAAAAATTTTTTTTTTTCCAGAAGCATTTTTTAACAATTTTGTTATGTACACTTTGTATTAAAGTTATTACACATTTTATCTTAGAATCACATAGGGTTTTTTAATTATATTATTTCACTTTAGCCACCCCATAGGTTGTATCAACGCAGTTGGCTACTTATTCACAGTTAGGCAGGTTGTTGCATTAGGCGCTCCTTTATTATTTCTGTTTTGTTTTGATATATATATATATATATATATATATACACACACACCACACATATATACACACACACCACACATATATACATATATATATATATATATATATATATATATATATATATATACACACCACACATACACCACACACACACACTCACCACATATATATATATATATATATATATATATATATATATATATATATATATATATATATATACACCACACACACACACACACACACACCACACATATATACATATATACACACACCACACATATATACATATATACACACACACACACACCCTGCAGGCCGTTTTACACACACACACACACACACACACACACACACACACACACACACACACACACACACACACACACACACACACACACACACACACACACACACACACACACACACACACACACACACACACACACACACGCTGTCTGGTGGCTTTGTAGTTGCAATGCCGGGCACTGAAGTTGCAATGCCGGGCAGGCTGCAGTCCCATTGGATGGGAGCGGTCACGTGACCGCTCCTCTGCTTCCCTTCAGAGGTTTTTTTTTTTTTTTTTTTTAAATGAGCTAGCAGCCCTTGTTTCCCGCTGCTGGCGGCCCTGATCGCGGCGCCCCTCTAGCCAAGCCGCGGCGCACCAGGGCGCCGCGGCGCACAGTTTGGGAAACACTGTATTAGGGCATTGGTGTTGGACGCAGGCCAATGAGAGGTGTGCGGGGGCGGGCATTGGACGCAGGCCAATGAGAGTCAGTGAGGGGTGGGACGCAGGCCAATGAGAGGTGTGCGGGGGCGGGCATTGGACGCAGGCCAATGAGAGTCAGTGAGGGGTGGGACAGTGTGGCATTGGTGTTGGACGTAGGCCAATGAGAGGTGTGCGGGGGCGGGCATGGCCTGAGCCGGAGTGACAGGGCCAAGGTCCAATGCGATTGACCCTTGGGACGCAGACATACAGTGATTTCACAAATATATAGTAGATAGTGGAAGTGCTGTGTGCTGCGTGATAATGGTGAAAGACCGGGTTGCAGACCTGTCTAAGACATGCAAATGAATATACAGGACTATTTACAGTTGCTTTATGCTTTACTGTGGAGGGTTTTAGTCACTTTTTTTTACCCACCATAACCTTAATAATTGTGGTGATTACCTACTCTTTAATCTCATCTGAGCAAATGTCAGCAGCCAACCTCACACTGATGATACCCATCAAGGTTGAAACAGCTGTGTAGATGGGACTGTGCTCCCTTGGTCCTGTGGCATCGGCTCCTCTGAGTCTAAAGCCACTTGCTGCTATTAGGGGGGCACGCCACCCCGAGCTTCCTAGGAAGGCGACAGAAGAAAGTTGGCGAAAGGCGTGCATCTCAAGAATACGGTTCGTTTTGAGATCGATGCAGAGGAAAGAGATTGTATTGGATTGAAGTTCATCGTCGGAGGAGGTGCTGCGGAAAGCCGGTGTGGTCGCAGAAAAGGTGTTCTGCCTACAGGATTTTGCACGGCAGGGCATCTATGATGTGACGCTTCATATGGAAGGAGAATGCCTGAATCTCTATGAGAAGGTTAAAAGGATGGCGGAAGACCCGAATATGCGAGGAATTAAAGTGATTCCGAGCTTCCAGATGGACGAGAAAGTGGTGACGGTACACATGTACAACCCGTTCGTACCGAAAGAAGACCTGGTGATGTTCTTGAGGCGATACAGTACAAGTGTTAAAGGTGGAATTGAATTAAAGAACGCCTACGGGATCTACAACAGCAAGAGGAGATTTTGGATTAGGCTTAAACCTGACCCAGATGGAGTGGGGGGGTGTGGCTCATCCACCTTCAACTTTCAGTATCGGAGGGAATCGGGGTTTTTTAAGTTATTTCGGCCAACCTACCTACTGCAGGAAGTGCTACCAGTACGGACATACTAAAGAACATTGTGAAAAAACTGGGGTGGTTTGCAGGAACTGTGGGAAAGAGGGACATTTTGCTGCGGATTGTGACATTCCAAAAAAGTGCGACCTGTGTGGTGAGTTTGGACACTTTGCACGACAATGCTCAGAAAAAAGTTATGCTCAGGTTGCTAAAATTGGGGCTGAAAGGGAGTGTACACAAGAGTCTGCTAATATAGAGGGATTTCAGGAGATTACTGTAGTTGAGGAAACTTCAGGAAAAGAAATTGAAGAAACTTTGGCGGGTTCTACAAGCGATATCTTGGAGAAAAAAGAGGAAGATCTTCTCTTCCTGGACTCCTTGGCCCAGAAACCGGAGGTGGGGGGAGGGGAGGAGACGGGAGCAGTCCATCAGAAAGATGCGGGGGAGGTGGAAATACGGTCATTGAGTGTGGTGGAACCTAACTGGGCGGAAAGTATGGAGGTTCAAGATGCACAGAGGGTGAGGGAAGGTCCCCAAGATGTCTGGGAGGAGGAAATGGAAATAGGAGGAAAAAAAGCTCAAAAGCGTAAAAATCTGCAAGGGATAGAAACAAAGGAAGATAAGGACAGCCAGAGTAAAGTGGAGCCTAGAGAGGAAGGTGTAGAGGGTAAAGTTGGGAAAGTATCAGGGAAAGTAACCCTAAAAGAGAAAATGGAATATTTTGAGGACGCAGTGGGAGATGTTCTATTTTGGGTGAATATTTTTCGGAAGCAGCATGGGGGGAGTAGTGAGGAACAGATAATAGAAAGATTAGAAAAAATGATGTACCAAAGAAAACAGCTGACAAAAGAGCAAAATGAAGAACTAAAAAAGGAGCATGTGCAGTGGGTTAAAATAAAAGAGGCTAGGGGAGAGGTGAGGGAGAAGGAGAGTAGCGAGAGCAATAACTCGTCCTCACAAAAAAAACAGATAAGCGTGGAGGGAACTAAAATACAGAGAAGTGCAAGCGGAGTAAGTGGGAGCGAAAGTGAAGAAAAGGCAGGCCAGAAAGGGATTGCACAGGCAAAAGAGGCAAATTCAGCGGGAGATAGAAAGGGAAGGAGCACCCAGGGAAAAGATGAAGTAGGGCTCACAAAGGAAGAGGTTTTGCACAAACGACTAGGGTGGAAATTTGGGCGGAAATATTGGGACGTGAAAGCTGTAAGGGACGCGTGTGAAACTGATGTGAGGAATGGATTCCAGTTAGAGAAAAGTAAGAGAGGTTTGGAACGTATGGAGGAAGAATTAAAAAAAGATGATCACAGTACTAGAGAGCGGAGAAAGGCGTTGAGTTTTAAGGTTTGGGTTGTAAGAATGAGATGAAAGAATCTTGAAGTAATGGTTTTTTCTTTTTTTGCCTTTGTATTGGTTTCTCTCTCTCTCAGCAATATAAGAAATGTATTGTGATGTGTTCTGTTTATTACTTTCTGTAAAGTGATACTTACTGATTGTTAATAATGTGAACGTTAATAAAAATTTATAATAAAAAAAAAAAAAAAAGTTGAAACATGTCTGTGAGTGGGTTTACTGACTTTGCATCTCCCAAGCCCTTGCTTAAAAGCTGTGTTTAAAGCAGCATGCATTGACTAAGGGTTGCTCATGTAATGTGAGCATGAGATAAAAGGTGGCACTGTGTGCTCATTTGCATGTCATCTCCCAGAATCCCTTGCTGCAGTGGAAGTGCTGTGTGCTGGGTGATAATGGTGAAAGACAGGGTTGCAGACCTGTCTAAGACATACAAATGAATATACAGGAATATTTACAGTTGCTATATATATATATATATATATATATATATATATATATATATATATATATATATATATATATACAGCTCAACCCCCTGATAATGCTGTGCTTGGGGTCCAACGAATCACACCGCGTTATAAGCGGATCGAGTTAGAAATAATGTACAATTGTATGCACTGTACAATAAAGTATTTAAGATACCAATAATCGTGTTGTAAAGTATTCATAAAAACAAAAATTGGGAGCCACGCTTCCATCGCGTTATAAGCGGATTCTCATTGTAGCAGATCGTGTTATAACAGGTTTGAGCTGTACGTATATAAGTGTCAAAAGGAGAGCTACTGGGCGTGGCTAATTGTATAAAACAAGAAATAAAGAAGTCCAGAGCAACATCCAATGTGACAAAAATACACAGCGAAATACCTATATATCTCTTGAAAAAAGGGTAATTTAGTTAACTCTTTGGCCAAAGTGTTTAAGCCTGCGAGCCACTTTCAAGGCATGACCATAATATCGCAGGTCCTAACACTAACTGATTAAAATCCTTATTTACCTCTATAATTAGAGGAAGGATGGTCCTGGCATTGAACCTGTCACAACCAGCTGCATAAAAAGAAAACCTGCTTACTTGGACAGTGGGGAGGGGCGAGCTTTAAACCCTGGGTGGGAGGAGCCACTGACCTCCAAAACAGCTGAGACCAGCTGGACAAAGTAAACAAACACACAGATACCCAGCAAGCTCTCAGAACCCTCCCCCCAAATTACCACAAAATATATATATGTATATAAGTGTCATAAGGAGTGCTACTAGGCGTGGCTAATTGTATAAAACAATAAACAAAGAAGTCCAGAACAACATCCAATGTGACAAAAAAACACATTGAAATATATATATATCTCTTGAAAAAAAGGGTAATTTAGTTAATCCTTTGGCCAAAGTGTATAAGCCTGCGAGCCACTTTCAAGGCATGACCATAATATCGCAGGTCCTAAACATTTTAATCAATCAATTAGTGTTTAAGACCTACTTCTTATTATTATTATTATTTGCATATTTAACCAACTCCTATTCTGTCAGAGGACCACGCAGGAGACTGCGCTGCTCATTCTCGGGAAGACACGTTCTGCACTATTATCATGGCGAGTCTTAGAAAAACAAACGACTCGCCGGTGTCTTAAAACAGAAACCCAGATTTTCCCCATTAAACGTGTCACTTCTATCGGTTCATTTCCGTCCCGGGACATTTTGAAGAGCTTACCACCATGTGTAGGAAATGGGAAAAGCAAAAGATGCCAAATAAATGGCAATAAACTCACCCATATGCGCATACCTTATGATGGCCACCAAAACATATTTGTTTAAGTGATTTCAAATAAAATAGTTGGCGTGGCATTCATTATTCATTTAATTAGGCATACATTTGGAGATAAATGCAGGAAAATATCTGATTCAATAATACGTTTGTGGAAAGTTGCTTAGCGTTATAATATTAGATTTTAATGCCAGATAGAGGGGGAGAAAGACATCATTTAGGAGTGAAGACATAGCAGTAACAAATCCATAAAGAGTAATAGCTAGAGAAGGGCGAACACTCAAGACGATCAGGACAGACTGGGAGATTTAGGAGGACATGCAACACTTCGACACAATGGAGTAATCACAAGATGTTATTCATCATCTACCAGCGTCCCCCACACCAGCCAGGGTAGTGGGGCCATCGAGCGAATGGAAAATTAATCCCAATGTTGACATTACTAATTGGTATCTGCACCTGTACGCCCAGCGGCTTGGTTTTCTGTCTCCGACACTAGTGTCTGATTGGATCAAGTTATTTTCTGTGCTAGGATCTCCAACGTTGTAAATAATCTATTATATTCAGCTCTTTCTTCTTCCATCTTTCGTGTGGTTTCATTGTTTTTTAAAAAAAATACAGTATATATATTTATATATATAATTGACTGGCAGTTCAAGTTTTTGGTAGCATTACCTCCCCCTTTGCCGGGGGAAAATGAAGCAATCCTTTGTGGTACTCTGAATCAGGTCTTTTGTTTTTGGCACAACGCGCACATTTTCTCTGCTCATGCTGAGCTTAGCTTTGGCTGGGATGTTTGGATTCTTCTGGATCTCAACAGTTTGGCGCTGTGTCATTCTGGCCCGCTTCCTGCTGGTGAATACAAAAGCAGCACTCACAGTAGTCCAGTAGTACCTTCCCGACCCCGGGCACTGAGATGTCTACGGGGAGAGGATTTCAGAGGAAGAAAGGAAACAGCAAGAGAAAACGCAAAGCCCCCCGGAGGTAAGTAAAACATTGTATTCACAGGAATAAAAAGCACATGGACACTTACAATGAGGTAATTGATGGTGAGCAAATCAATACTTGCTACTCGTCGGGCCAGCCAAGTGTCCAGAAGGGCGCAGTATTGTGCAGCTCTGTTTCCCGCACGCTGGGACAGATCTTGTGCTGCAAGTTTAGAGGGTCTCACAATTCCCGGTTGCGTCAGCGGCTTCAAGCTCTGACGTGATTAGCTCTGGGGTGTCTGACTATGTGAACTAAGTGAGACACCCAACAGGAATATCTGTGGTGCAACGTGACCACTACGCATTTCGCACGGCTTGTGCTTCATCAGGGGTACACGTGTAGGGCTTGGTGTCAATCTTTATATACCTTCCACACAGTGGGGGTCAATTACAAATCATTATAGGGGAAAGACGTTCATCATTGTAAAATACATTTAAATAGATATGTTGGTGTAGAAATGTCATATCATCCACATATGTAGGACATTGAGAATTCATGTATATTTACATTTTTGTATTGTAATTTAGTAAATGGGATAATGGTATTCATTAGCAAGGGTCAATAGATAATGTACTTTATTAGTGATAAAATGGGGGAATTGTTATGATTTTTAATTATAAACATGATTGACAATGTTGATCAATAAAAGAATAATAGAAAATAAAAAATGTGTGATAAAATGAAAACGTCTGGTGGAATGAAGAACCAGCAAAAGAAAGGGAGGAGGGGGAACGGGAGAAAGGGAGAGGGGAAAAGAATTGAGCAAAACAAAAGAGAAACCTGTCTGAGATATGTGAATACTGTGCACCTCACAACTGGAACAGTCTACCGGAGACTCTCACAGCCACCACCAGTCTAATTTCTTTCAAAAGTAACGCTGTCTCACATTTTAATCTGGTCTGTAGTTACAGTACATACGCCTATAATATATATTATCTCTTACTGTGCATGCAATGCCTTGTATATAATGTATAACCCTGCTCACTTTATGTAAATATGTATTTCTAACCATGTGTCTGTCATCATAACTCTGTGCCCAGGACATACTTAAAAACGAGAGGTAACTCTCAATGTATTACTGCCTGGTAACACATTTTATACATAAATAAATAAATGTGTGCACAAGTGGTATTTTTATTTACTATACAGTGTACGGTGGAGGGTTTTTGTCACTTTTATTTACCAACCATAACTTTTTTTAATGTCTGGTCAAACCCACGTCCCAGCGTCACGTGGCATAGCCAGCTACCAACCTCACTACTGATGGAACCCAGAAGGTAGAAAAAGCTGTCTATGGGTAGGGCTATCGGCTCTGCACTTCTGTAACCCGGGCTGTGTTGAAAAGGCTGTGTAATGCGGCAGGCAGAAACTTTCTAGGGATCCGTGTTACAATGGACGAGAAGTAAAGAGTGACGCACCGTGTGCGCATTTGCATGTCATTACCCAGAATCCCTGGCGGCAGTGTAAACGCTGTTTGCTAAGAGATAATGGGAGAAAGCAGGTTTTGCAGGCCTGTCTGACACGTGTGAAAGTGCTCACACGTGGTATCTTTATTTACTGATAAAATTGAGACCCGTGCAGACTGCAGCTTTACAAAGAGAATCTGTTGGAAGCCAGTAAGATTGTTACGTTGTTTTTCAGTCTCTTCTTGATGGCAATATTTTAATGCAGGGGTGTCCAACTCCAGTCCTCAAGGGCCACCAACAGGTTGGGTTTTAAGGATATCCCTGCTTCAGCACATGTGGCTCACGTACAGGACTGATTGAGCCACCTGTGCTGAAGCAGGGAAATCCTGAAACCTTACATTGAGGACTGGATTTGGCCACCCCATTCCTGTTAAAGGCTATGAACTTTGTGAGTGATACCAATTCTGAATTAATATCCTACTTAGGTAAGACGGCTTTGTGCAAACTCTACAGATCACAAGTTAACTCAGGAGAGTGTAGACGGATTATGTCCAAAATCGTCATTACTATCATCCCTCAAGATCTTCCCTTTAGGATTCCAGATTATGTATAATAAGTAAGAGGGTATTCCGAGTATTACGATTTGCATATTGAAACCGTAGGGCCTTCTTTTCTATTCACCAAAGCCAGTGATGATTGGCCCCCAAACCCCTATCCCTGTCAGCGGCCCTTCGAGTCCCCCCGTCTCTATCTCTCTCTCACTCATTCCCACCTTCTCTCTCTCCTCTCTTTCCCCTCTCTCTCTACCCCCTTATCTCTCTCTAATCTCCCTCTCTCACTCACCCCTTCTCACTATCCCCCCTTCTCACTCACTCTCTATCTACTCTCCCCTAACCCTTCTTTCTCTCTCCCACTCCTCTCTCTCACCTTTCCCCCTCTCTCACTCCGGTACCTCTCTCTCTCACTCTCTCCCCTCCCTCCTCTTTTCTCCCCCTTTAATCCCTCTCCTCGACCTCACACTCTCTTACTCCCCCCTCCCTCTCCTCCCCCTTTCTCACTCCCCCCCTCTCCTCCCCCTTTCTCACTCTTCCCTCCCTCTCTCTCCACTCCTATTCGCTCTCACTCTTCCCTCCCTCTCTCTCCACTCCTATCCTCTCTCACTCTTCCCTCCCTCTCTCTCCTATTCTCTCTCACTCTTCCCTCCCTCTCTCTCACTCTTCCCTCCCTCTCTATCCACTCCTATTCTCTCTCACTCTTCCCTCCCTCTCTCTCAACTCCTATTCTCTCTCACTCTTCCCTCCCTCTCTCTCCACTCCTATTCTCTCTCACTCTTCCCTCCCTCTCTCTCACCCACCACCTTACCCCTTCCCCCTCCCTCTCTTACTCCCCCTCTCTCCCACCCTAATCCACTCTTTCTTTTCCCTCTCTCCTCATTCTCTCTCAACCCCCTCTCACTCTGCCCTCTCCCTCCACTCTCACCCACCTCTCTCTTTCTCCCAATCCCCCACCCCCCTCCAGCTCTACCTGTGGTGCGAGGTCCCCCTGGACCCTACCTGGTGGCTTGGTAGAAGTCGTGCCCGGCTTCCCTGTTTAGGGGTTTATGTATGGTATGAAAACACAAATATAAGTGCAAAGTCTTTTTAACGCACGTTGCTCTAAAAAATACCTGCGCCAGGCTGCGTCTATGTAGTCATCTTGGTTTCACCATTTTGGGATATTTCTGCATTTGTCCACAATGTGATGAGGGGTTTATGGAGCACGTGGGAAGAGTAGATAAGGGCCACCCAGTCGAAATCTGTTTCCCAGATTTGTCCAGATTTGCCATTCAAAACCGTTCCACCGTGTAAAATCCGCCAACGGATTGTTCCAGTTTCAATCCGCACGGATTAATCCAAAACCGCCATTGGATACATTGTGGAAATCCGCAGATCGGATTGTCGGTGTTAAGAAGAGAAAAAAATCCGCAGAAGGTGAATCGCCCTTTTTGAGACTGATCTACTGATATCCGCCGACCAAAGGAACCAAAAACGCACCCATCTCTAGGGCGGAGTTACATTAGCGTATTGGCGCAGGTCTGTGTATTGAGAAATGTGCGTCTTCTGTTACTTTGGTTGACAGGTTTTTTTAAGTTGGTTTTCTTCATCGAGAGTGGGTGAAGAAATATCCGGAGCAGCAATCAGCCGGCAGAATCAAGATAAACAGTACCCAAGTAGGTCAGAAATGGAAGGCTTTATTGGTACAAACAAGGGAAAGCAATCTCCATGCAGCTCCTCCTACGCGTTTCACGCCTAAATGGCGCTTTGTTAAGGAGTAAGGAGCAAGGAGTGAACAGACATTTTAAATGCATAAAAAAACGCCAGATTGCAGGTGAGTGCAATCTGTAAGTAAAAAATCGGCAGAGTTGATGCAACCAATCCTTGTCCTGCAAGAAAAAAACTTATTGGATAGAATATTCTGTTAGATATAGTGGATAGAGATCAAAAATATATATTTACTAGATCAAACGATCTTATATGTAGAAAAGGCATTCATGTTATTAATGTCCAATGTGTCCAATCAATTTTTGGAAAATGTAATGCAGTTAGTCAAACATATAATGTATTAATCAATTAAATAAAGATGGGAAAACACCATCTAAATCAAATCTCTATGTTTACAGTATATTAGATTGTGTTGAAACATAGAACATCACAAAGAGCCATTAAAAGGTATCCACTAAGTTTATAGTCCTGAGAATACTTTGAATAGTATCAAGACAGGCTGATGTAAGTAACAACATGTAACAAGGTATCCCAATTCATTTAACGGAGATTTTCTGAGCCTCTTTGGCAGTTCTCAGTGAATAGCGCCAAATCCAGTTGGAAAGACAATATACATATGATCTTCATATTAGTAGATACATATATAACACCAACTGAATGTTCTTGGAACAATGACAATGTTCTGTCAATATAGATACCTATAAGGGATCTTAATAAATGGATTGCACCATTTAAAAATACAAGTAATGCAATAATGCAAATAACAACAAATTCAACACCATACTGTATATATTGTGTCAATGGTTCTATTAAGTGAAATATATTAGTACTTGTAGATACTAATTAGCCATCCACTGGTAAAATCTCAATTATATTTTGTGTAGAGATACGATTTGTATATGAATAAAGTAGTTATAATAGTTCACACCATCATGTACAATCATATACAGTATGGGGATAATAGAGCACTAAAACATATTGACTCGTATGGAAAATAGAGAAATAGCATGAGCCTATACATATGTAAATGCTCTTAATATACAGCTTGAGATAACTATGAACAAATCATCTAGAGAAAGCATTTCAAATCCCTGTCCTTGTTTAGGCCATATGGATGTAATGTATTCAGCGTACATATCCAATGTGCCTCTCTCTGGTGTAATGTCTTAACTCCGTCTCCTCCCCGTACAGGTGGAGGGAGATGTTCCAGAGCTGTGCATTGGGACGTACTCAGAGGGCAGAAGGTGAAATGCTTTGCAACCGGATGATTGGTGTCGTTTTTTGGCGATCAATCTCAGGTGCTCCATAATACGGATTTTCAGTAGCCTCGTGGCGAGTCCCACGTATTGCTTATGGCATCCGCAGATTAAGAGGTAAACCACGTGGTTGGTTTGGCAGGAAATAAATGCATCGATTTGAAATGTCTTTCTCTTCTCTTTATTCTGAAAGGTTTGCGGTTTTTGCAAATATGGACACATTTTACAACGGCCACATATGTAACATCCTTTCCGTTGGGGAGGTAAAGTGTTCTGTTGTTTAGATTTCCCTATGCACAACATGCTGGGGGAAAGCATGTGGCCCAGGTTTTTTGCTTTTTCGAAAACGATTTTAAGATCTGCACTGACCATGTTACGGATCAAGGGATCCAAAGAAAGAGTGCCCCAGTGTTTCTTGATTATAGCTGTTATGGCCGTTGCCTGTTCACTATAGTTAGTAATGAAATAGGGTGGATCTAAATGAAACGAATTAGATTTCCTTTGTGTGGCTGTAGCTCTCTCAGATCTGGAGGCCAATTTGGTAATGTCCATGGAAATCAATTCCTGTATGTCCGTATGTAATGCCACTTCATCGGCCTCTATTAGATCCTTCCTTGGTTGACAGGTTTTTTTAGGTAGGTTTTCTTCATCACATTAAAGG
This sequence comes from Ascaphus truei, assembly GCF_040206685.1. Lineage (NCBI taxonomy): Eukaryota > Metazoa > Chordata > Amphibia > Anura > Ascaphidae > Ascaphus > Ascaphus truei. The sequence goes on from NC_134503.1 coordinate 28,808,704, forward strand.
TGGTACCGTATAAGTGACATGCCACCAAATTCTTCAACTGTAGAAATATACATATTAAAAGTATGTTCCATTGTGGACAGAAAACATTACATAACTTTCTTGATAGCTAGATCACATTGTCCTAGTCCAGGGGTGGGCTACTCCTGTCCTCAAGGGCCACCAACATGCCAGGTGTTCAGGATATTCCTGCTTCAACACAGGTGGCTCAATCAGTGGCTCAGTTGAAGCCTGAACCACTGATTGAGCCACCTGTGTTGAAGCAGGGATATCACTAATACCTGGCCTGTTGATGGCCCTTGAGGACTGGAGTTGACTAGTCAATGACTGAGCCACTGATTGAGCCACCTATGCTGAAACAGTGATATCCTGATAGCCAGACCTGTTGATGACCCTTGAAGACTGGAGTTGGCCAGTCAACGACTGAGCCACTGATTGAACCACCTAGGCCAAAGCAGGAATATCCTGAAAATGTGACCTGCTGGTGGCCCTTGAGGACTGGATTTGGCTACACCTGACATGGTCCAGCCAATGCAGCAAATGAAGTTGTGCAATCTTTGCCTCCGTCCTTTCACCAATAAAAAAATAAACAATGTGACCATCAACCCAGCTCCTCCGTCCATGTTCTTAGTATTCAAAATATTTCCGTTTCAGGAAGAATGAGAAGGAGCTCGGGAGACAGATGGTTCAAGGACACTCAACTGGGATTGTTGCTTATTTTCCCGAAAGCTTTCTTGTAAAGTTCATCGCTTGGTTCAACTTGGTGTCGAAAAGCTTTGAAATAAGCCAATAAAGTCTAGATCTTGAGGGAGGGCAGGGGTAACCCCTTCATTTGTAATGGGGGGTAATAAGGCATTACTAGCCTCTTTGGTATGCAAGGAGAAGAGGTAGTGTAGCCGTAGGGTGTTTAGGTACTTCAAGGCATTCTTGTGCAATACATTGTAGTCAAGCTTCTTGGATCAAAGGTGTCAAATAATTGTCTGCCATAGGGTTTTGGAATAAATCTTATTACATTACCCTACAGTGTAATATCCCTGCCCCAACAATTTCCCCACAAGCAATGCACACCCTCCCACTGTGCCTATTTAGCAGGTACTGTACCTGATGGGATGTCCTGTACCTATTCAATTCAGCTGCACCTATTGTATCTATTTCTGCCAGTGGCTGAACTGTCAGCTAATTAAAGCAGCTGGGAGATTGATGGCTTATCTGCTAATGATCAGCTAATTGGTCTAGGGTTAACTGAACTCCACTTTTCTTGTGTGTGTACAGAATAATGTAAATGTATATAGAAATAAAAGAAAAAGACATATATTTTATTGGTAATATGATCTTTGCATATAGTAACTGATAGATTGGAACCCGAGAGTGCTAGTGCTGCAAAGGAGGAACAAGAACCCAGAGAATATATCTCCACAGTTAGTTCAGTTGCATGTGGAATAATAAAACTGATCCTGAATCCCGACCTGTGTGGGGGTAGTGAATGAGTCCTGTTAGGATATGGATGAGATGTCCCTCTATTGTAGTTGAAAATGGCGTGTAGGCAAATCACTCGCGCATACAGCCATAATGTAATTCTTCATACGGTATTGAATCCACAGAGGAGAAGGAGGAACTAAAAAATATAATGATGAAAATGATTAATATACAGTATAACATGAGAAGAATAACACTTGTAATAAATTCTAATCTGAAATATACATATACTGTACATATACATACATATATATTGGTCCAACATGTGTGACCATAATTAGTGGACTAAAAGTACACCATTGTATTGGTAAAGGGGAATGGTATAGACTATCCGTCATTAGAATATAAAACAGTGAATGGATTTTATATACGAATAGATGTTAAAGGATCTAACACATACTATACCTTCTATAACAAATACTGAAGACGTATATTATATAAAATGTTGCAGATCCCAGTTCCCATTAATCTCTGCTGGAGCCAATGTATTCAATGAGAAGATCCAGAACATCTCTCGTCGATTAAACATGCCAAGTCTATCCCCTCCCCGAAGGGGAAGAGGGACATGCTCCATTGCGGAAACTGAGAAGTTATCCAGATCCCCCTGCGGACAACTGCCCCAGTGTCTGGACACGGGATATCTGAGGTCCCTTTTACGGATGGATCTCAGATGTTCCATTATTCGTGACCTAAGTGGTCTGCTGCTTCTCCCTATATATCCCATTCTACATGCACAGAGTAACAGGTATACTACAAAGGAAGTGTTGCAATTAAAAAAAATATTGTATTTTGTAGGACATTTTTGAAGTTTTACATTTAATCACTTTAATTTGCTTTCTATATGGACATATTGAACAATGACCACATTTATAACATCCCTTTGGCATGCTAAATCTGCCACTGTCTCTTTTGGAGTCAAAAAGACTAGGAGACAGATGGGATGCCAAAGTGTTTGCCATTTTGAAGAAAAATTTAGGGCCCAGGGATACCCAAGATTTCAGATCACTGTCCAGTTTTAACACATCCCAATGTTTGATTTGTTTAGCTTGTCTATTATATTGGGTTATAAAGAGAGGCAACTTACCTTCCTCAGCAGGTTTGTTTGAAGGACGTAATGAGTGAGCAGATGTCGCTGTCTTCCTACGTTTACTCCTCGTTTGACTGGGAGTCATAAGGTCAACTCGATTAGTCTGATATGCGTGATCAAATGCCTCTTGTAAATCTTCAATATTATATCCTCTGGATATGGATCTAGACGCAAGTTCCTGTGATTGTTTTAGAAATTACTCTTGGTCAGAACATAGACATTTGAGTCTTAGAAATTGGCTTTTGGGGATATCCTTTAGCAGGGCCCCTGGATGACCATATTGGCCCTGAAATAAGTATTTCTTGTATTTATTTGTCGGAATACATCAGTTTGTATATTGTAGTAAAGAAAAAAGAACAAACAGCGCAGAACTCTCACAGTGTAGTACATTCAATTATACTGAAAAAATTATGACGGTGGTTATAATCACACGTACATCAATAAAGATACAAAAAGGCAATACATGTAGTCAGGCACATGTTACTAAACTGCATCCAGCAGGGCCTCTCATCCAATGGTCATCTAGGAACTTTGCCGGTCAGCAGTAGATGGTGTCTGATACAATAGCCTCGTGTGGTAATCTGCAGCCATGTCTTTATGCTGAAGAGCTGCGATGTCCCACTCCCTATTCCCAAGGGTCACGTTTGTTGGCTGGATGATGGACCTGGAATCGGCTCCTGCACGGCACCCGCTCCCGCTTGTAGACCAGAACAGATCGCAACCGCTTTTGCACGCGGTGTTGCCCACTGACTGACGTAACTAGACCCGCGTCCGCATATTTGATCGTCAGTCTGATGTTAAGGACCACAGAATGCAGGCAGAGTAGATGCAGAAGTCTATACAGACTCAAATACAGTCCATAAGAACCATGTACCTTGGACAATGTACAAAAATACATAGCGTGATACTGTATGTCATAGTTTGTCTTGAATTTACTATACAGTATCATGCTATGTATTTTGTTTGTTTTTATTCCATGTATGATTTTCATCGATAGGAGTACATCCTTGGATCTGACACAGTCACCAGCCCTGGTTGCATATATACTTTTCTATCACATTATTTACATGTGCAGGGCGCCAGAGATATAACATCTTTTCTACATGTGTGCTTGCTGCTCTCACTGCATCTGTGCATGTGCTCTTGCCACTGCCTGAACCCTGCTGGGTGCGTATGAGCTTATTCTCATTCAGGCTTTGTGGTTGCAGGTGCTTATCAGTTTTGTTTTTAGGAGGGCAGGATAAAGGGTGAGGGAAATACCTATGTTCTAACAGATCACTGGGAATGGGCCAGAAGAAGGCGTCCGTCCCCGAAACGTTGCCCCCCTCATTTGCCTTTATTCTCCCTTTGCTAACACCCCCCATCCTCCCCCTCCTGTTTTTTCTCTCCATTCCTTCCTTTACCCCTTGTCCTCCTATTCATGTGTTTTTCCCCTTAGCTGCCTTTCTCACACCTTGAGCCATTGCCTTCCCCTACCCCCCTTATTTTGGCCATCACGTTGCATCAGTGTCTGTATGTGATTATTTTTATTTCTTCATTAAATTTATTTTTTTGCATATTTCGTGACTGTTCTCTCACTGAGTGCTGGGATCTACTCGTATTAGTTTTCATTTTTATTGGCTGCGACATTAACTCAAGTTTAGCAGAATTTAGTGAATCTAAGCCCAATACCTTTTCCCCCGTTATCTTGCAGAAGACAGATTTCTATGAACAAAACGGGGTCTGTTCGAATGAGTAATTTATCTAAAGTGACGTTTATTAAAAAGGACAGGACGCTGGACCCAAGTTCTCTGCAGTTTGTGAATGATTTTGTACACTGAAAGAAAAAAAACAGGGAAAGATCGGGGAAATGACTGATCGGATCCCTGTCTGACTGCCATGCACATGAGTACATACATAGAAAAAATCGGGACACCTGGAGTCCCGAATCAGGGCTCAGAGTGCACAAAACATAAGTTCATGATAAAGGGCACTGGTAATTTAAGTGATGTATTCATAGGCAGAAGTACATGTATAAAAAAATAAATCATGTAATCAGGCTCCTAATTGAGTCCAAGTAAGTCACATATGCTTCTATATTGAGGAGAGAAAAAAACGCTAATAGCACCCAGATGTGTCCGTGGACCCGTGGCAGCAGAGTGTGGGGACCGCCCTCGTAGACGAATAATCTCTCCCCTGGAGCTAGACAAATAAATGAATGAACAAGTCCATAAGAATAACTTATATGAAAGGTACTCACGACGTGGTGAATGGTGTGCCCGAAAATCGCGTGCTCGCAGCCCGGCCGAAGTAGAGGAAATGGCATCCCATGGGGGACATGTTAGGTGGTGCACTGCGTCTCCATGAGAACTAAATGATGGAGACCAGATTGCTCGGCAGTTGAAAAAAAATATTTTATTCCTCCGCAACATTGTATCACACAAGGATTTGTGAGAGAAACCTCTGACGCATTTCGCGCATGCGTGCGCTTTGTCAAAGTGACAGTGTAGCACGCGGCACACAGGACATAGGAATGTTACCCACACAGTCCCTGACCAGATGAGTTTACAATCTATGATTTTGGTGCCTGAGGCACAGGGAGAAAAAGTGACTTGCACAAGGAGCTGACACCGAGAATTGAAACAGGTTCCCATACGGTTATTGTTTACAGAGTCAGTGTCTCACTGAGCCGCTCCTGGAAGTAATACATTGAGAGTTACCTCTCTTTTTCAAGTATGTCCTGGGCACAGAGTTATGATGACAACAAATACATGGTTATAAATACATAGTTACATTAAGTGAGCAGAGTTATACATTATACACAAGACATTGCATGCACAGTTAGAGATAATATATATAGCCATGGCTGGCCAGCTATCTTTCTGCCCTCCAGTCATGTAAGTTCTGATAGCTACAGACTGTGACAGGCTATCCTGTGGGGATTACCCCCTTCACGCAGCCTCCCTGAGTGGTAGGAGAGGTGGTGACATTGGGTCTGTGTTGCAGCCAATCATGGTGCAGACCCTGTGCCCGCCCCTTTTGCATTAGGGAGGATGCCTTCCAAATTATACAGTGTGTGTGCCTTCCCACCCGGGGTAGGGAGAGGAGCTCAGCCCCTCCTGGGGCTGAGGGAACCAAGATCTGTGCATAGCACAAGGCCTCAGCATTAACTGCTGGCCAGCACCACCCCAGGGCCTGAAACCCATTCTCTACTAAAGGGGTGAGCAAACTTTTAATGCCGAGCCCCCCTTTTCATCCATGAAACTTCTCGAGCCCCCCCCCCCCGCCTGATGTAATCAAAATCACGTGACAAAAAAAACCCTTTATTAAACGGTATACAATATAAATACAAATATGTCTAAATACTTACATATTTCAAGCGCTCGCGCTTGCAAACTTAGGCTGCGTCCACACTGCCGCTGAGAGCGGTGTCATCACCAACTCTCCAAGCATGAGCAGGGTGTCGTACATAATTTTGCAAGCACAAGCGGGGAAGTGTTTTCACTTTTTGTTAAATTATTGTGGTACATTCATAGTATGATTGATATAGTGGCAGCTGACCCTTTCACTTGCAGAGGATCGCAGCAAACCAGGTTGCCATAGGAGCAGAGCAGGAACACAGCAATATTGCAGGGTAGACACTGGAAGGAGGGGCGTTTGACATCTCAGCGCTTGGGCGTGCTCCTCCCCCATACCTCCGAAGCCCCCGCGCGTGCGCACACACCATCACGTGGCCGTCATCTGCACTATCCTGTTCAGCCGCCCACACACATCTTCTTGGCCGCCCGCGCACAGCTTTTTCACCCTCCCGCACACAGCTTCTGCCGGCCCGTGCACCCAGGTTTGCCGCACGCGCCCCCCCCCTTAATTACTCTTGCGCCCCTCCCCCAGTTTGTGCACTGCTGCATTCAATCACAACACCACACACAATCACAACACAGCACACATACTCAATCATAACACACACAGACAAAACACTCATCACAACCAACAGACACAACAAACACACACACAGACACAACACACACACACAATTACAACGAATCACACCACACACACAACACTCTCATCATAACATCCACTCAATCACAGCACACAGACACAACGCACACACTCAATCACAACACACGCACACACACACACACACGCACACAGCACACGCACAGCACACACTCAATCACAACACACACAACACTCAATCACAACACACAGACACAACACACACTCAATCACACTCACACAGCACACACTCAATCACAACACACATACCTTCTCAATCACAACACACAGACACACACCCACACCTACAGTACTCAATCATAACACACACACACTCAATCACAACACACACACTCAATCACAACACACACTCTCAATCACAACACACACACAAACACACACCTACTCAATCACAACACACACACACACACACAATCACAACACACACTCAATCACAACCAACACAACACAAACACGAGACCCACACACAATCACAACCAACACAGACACTCAATCACAACACACACACAGACAAAACCAACACACACACACATAATCACAGGCACAACACATAATCAATCACAACACCCACACACACAGCACACACAACACACACTCAAACACAACCAACACAGACACAACACACTCAATCACAACACATGCACACACAAGACTCACAACCAACACAGGCAACACCCACACCCCACACATAATCACAACACATACTCATAACACACACACTTTCACCTGGGAGGGCACAATTCAATACTAGGCATACTCCTGCTCTAGTCCCCCCGTTGGCTGCTGTGAACTGGGGCGGGTAACAGACAGGAAGAGAAGGAAGGGATGTCTGTGTGCAGAGAGAAGCCCCGCCCCCGCTGCAAGAGAAGAGCAGCACGGAGCTTGAGCTGCTTGGCCACCCATGCACAGCTCTGCCTGCCCCCAGGTTTCCCCACACGCAGCCTGCGCCCCTTAAATAATCTTGCGTGCCCCCTAAGTTTGTGCACCTCTGCTCTACTATATGCAACGCTTTTTTACCATCTGCAGTGGCTGCACCAAATAAAGACCCTTTTATATACTTCTGGCTAAGTCGCAGTCTATTGGGCAGAAGTATAGGAGAAAAGAACTGTCATGGTAGGGACTGTCTGCAGCTCTACTGTAGCCTGCTATGACTTGAGGCGCTGTCACCGAATGAAAAGAACCTGAGGATCACCTAAAGCCTGTCCTGTTCCCCACAACATCGAAGCCACTCATCTCTCCTGGACCCTCACTGGTAACCAGCACCACACGTACCTGTAGCTTAGGCTAAATGTCCCGGGGGGGGAGGGGGGGGGGAGCAGTGCTACATATATTATAGGCATATGTAACACTTACAGACCAGATTAAAACGTGAGACAGCTTTAGTTATGAAAGAACTTAGACTGGTGGTGGCTGTGAGAGTCTCCGGTAGACTGTTCCAGTTTTGGGGTGCACGGAAAGAGAAGGAGGAGCGGCCGGATACTTTGCTGAATTCCCTTTGTTGGGTAAATGTTTGACACCTTTTTTTCCATCTCAATTTTGATTGCACATTTTTCACATAGTAGAATATTTATTTATTTATAAAATGTTTTACCAGGAAGTAATACATTGAGTTACCTCTCGTTTTCAAGTATGTCCTAGACACAATATAATGACAATACATAGTTACATTAAATGACCAGGCTTATACATTCTATACAGGTATAGGTGATAGTGCGCAGCTATTAACTAGTGAAACACATACAGTGAAAAGTGCACAGTCAATCAAAACAATATTGTGAACCTTAAATTTGTCACTAATGGAGGGTCTGCAGCGTTTCTTGGGGGTGGCTCGACACCCCTAGAACTAGAGAAAAAACAAAAGAACAAGGCGCACAACGCACATACATACATACATTATATACAAGACATTGCATGCACAGTTAGAGATAATATATATTATAGGCGTATGTAACAGTTACAGACCAGATTAAAATGTGAAAAAGCTTTAGTTTTGAAAGAACGTAGACTGGAATATGGGAAAACAGAACAAAAGAAGGCGAGGGGAAATGGTACACCAATAAATAAACAACAGGTAGTTATAGTAATAACATCTACAAAACAAATTACTGTTGAAATAGCCAGCAAAAAAATAATGAGGCCTTACATAGAGGCACAGGTAGAGCACAGATAAGGCACAGGGCACAGATAGGGAACAGGTAGGGAACTGATAGGGGACAGGTAGGGTACATATATGGCACAGGTAGATCACAGGTAGATCACAGATAGGGCACATGTAGGGTACATATATGGCACAGGTAGATCACAGATAGGGCACATACATGGCACAGGTAGGGCACAGATAGGGCACATATATGGCACAGGTAGGGCACAGATAGGGCACATATATGACACAGGTAGATCATAGGTAGGGCACATATATGGCACATCTAGATCACATATAGGGGGCAGGTAGAGCACAGATAGGCACAGGTAGGGCACAGGTAGATCACAGGTAGGGCACATATATGGCACAGATAGGGCACATATATGGCACAGGTAGGGCACAGATAGGGCACATATATGGCACAGGTGGGGCACATATATGGTACATGTAGATCACAGATAGGGGACAGGTAGAGCACAGATAGGCACAGGTAGGGCACAGGTAGATCACAGGTAAGGCACGTATATGGCACAGATAGGGCACATATATGGCACAGGTAGGGCACAGATAGGGCCCAGGTAGATCACAGGTAGGGCACATATAGATCATAGATAGGGGACAGGTAGAGCACAGATAGGCACAAGTAGGGCACAGGTAGATCACAGATAGGGCACAGATAGGGCACATACTGTATATGGCACAGGTAGGGCACAGATAGGGCACATATATGGCACAGGTAGGGCACATATATGGCACATGTAGATCACAGATAGGGGACAGGTAGAGCACAGATAGGCACAGATAGGGCACAGGTAGATCACAGGTAAGGCACAGATAGGGCACATATATGGCACAGGTAGGGCACATATATGGCACAGGTAGGGCACAGATAAGGTACACGTCGATCACAGGTAGGGCACATATAGATCACAGATAGGGGACAGGTAGAGCATAGATAGGCACAAGTAGGGCACAGGTAGATCACAGATAGGGCACATATATGGCACAGATAGGGCACATACTGTATATGGCACAGGTAGGGCACAGATAGGGCACATATATGGCACAGGTAGAGCACATATATGGCACATGTAGATCACAGATAGGGGACAGGTAGAGCACAGATAGGCACAGGTAGATCACAGATAGGGCACATATATGGCACGTGTAGATCACAGATAGGAGACAGGTAGGGCAAAGATAGGGCACAGGTAGGGCACAGGTAGATCACAGGTAGGGCACATATATGGCACATGTAGATCACAGATAGGGGACAGGTAGAGCACAGATAGGCACAGATAGGCACAGGTAGATCACAGGTAGCGCACAGATAAGGCACTGGAAGGGCACATTGCTATGCATTTATAAACCAACATTAGAGCCGTGCGAAAAATCCATGTGTTTTGGTTTAAAAAAAATATGTTTATCATAAAGATGGAATATGTGTGGCATGCAGACTACAGCACAACTAATAAAGGGTAATTTATTTTACTAGACTGTCCCTAAATACAGAACACGGGTTACCATGGAGCCCGGACAATGTGGGACTCAGAAGCACTGGAACGATCACATGCCAGTATGAAAGTATCAATTAGAGATCCAGCCATGTCTTTTAATTAAATTGCAACATCTCTTTGTAATGCCATTAAAAAGCATGCCTTTAAGTCTCTGTTCTTAGCTGCTATTAGCCAAAGTATTCCACATTCTGTAGCTTATTTCTCCCGAGCCAAGCTGTAAAAAAACCCCTGAAGAGTTACTATATAAAAATGAAATAAATAAACATTAAAGGAAACATAATTACGGTCTTTGAAGCTCCGTTCTCGCACGTAATTATCCGTGCAGCTTTAGAAGTGCCATAAAGCAGATTTACAATGGTATAGAATGTTCCACTGATGTCTGATAAAAGATTGTGAATACTTGATACTCGGATGAAGCCTCTGGCAAGAAAAAGACCATCCATTTCATATATGTAATAATATATTAATACTTGCAGTTCTTTATGTTCTCAGTGTACTGTAGGTTGTTTCCCTAAACCGTGATTCATCAGTTAATAATGTTCAGCTAATCATAATAACAATAATAATAATAATAACTTTATTTATATAGCGCTTATCTCCCAATGGGACTCAGCGCGTCACGGTTACAAAAAGGGAAGAAGAAGAAAACATTTAAGGTTATAAAGAGACCAAACACAAGGAAAGATACGATACGGGATGGGGCGGTGCTGTCGCTGTTAAATGCCGGACAGGTTGTGGGTCAGTAATACAATGCCTGGGTAAGTAGGTCGGTCCTGAGCCTGTTTTTATATATTCCCAGAGAGGGGCCTCTCCCGCTGTACGAGGCAGACTGTTCCAGAGAGTGGGAGCAGCGCGGCTAAGAGATCGGAAGTCACGGAGATTCTGGGAACGGTTAGGAGCCCTTCACCCGCAGATGGAAGTGAGAGAATGGGAGTGCAGGGAGCTAGGAGCTCTCGGGTAGCTGGGACCCCGGGCATGTCGGGCTTTGTATGTCAACAAACCAATCTTGAAATATATTTGCCATTTTACAGGCAGCCAGAGCAGAGAACGGAGAACAGGTTGCCTTAGAGTTGCTTTAATGCGAATGCACAGGCTTTTGTCATTAAAGTTCTCGTGCTCCTTGCACGTGCTCCTTGCAGCCTTTTTGCCATAACACAGGAGACTTGTGCTTGAATGCTTCCGTAAACCTCCCAGAGAATGCTACGGAGCATTTTGACTAGAGACACGCGCGACTTTGGCATGAAGTCACACATTGCTCTTTTTCAACCGTGAAATAAAAATGCAGCTGTGTTATCAAGGGATTCTCCAGGCAATGCCATTTCGCTCAATGGGGATTGCAATTTCGCTGTATTGCAAACATTTCCACGAGCGCTAAATTTGCCTAATGCTGACCCTATCAATAGGGAACACACGCCATGTGCTTGTGCATTTAGGAGGGCCCGCAGGGTTTGAAGAGGGAGTGTTATACACACGTTAGACAGGGATCTGGTGATGAGTCACACTCAGCGAACTAGAGGAAAACAACTGAGTAATATTGGCAAAAGAGGCTGGTATGGTGGTGGTGAGCACAGTCATAGTGAGCCGTATAAGACCAATGAGAGGATCCCCAGAGTAACGAGTAGTAGCTGCTGTTACAAAACAGAAGCCACTTTACTTGACCCCCAACAGCAACCTAGTATGATAAGACCCAAAGCAGAAAGGCAGGTTTAGCCAACACCGTCATCTTCCTCATCAGAGTGGAAAATGTTGTCCAGAAATAACTAGCTGTTGTTGGGAAGACTAGGAGTGGCTTACATGCCAACCTAAGCACACATGTTGCTTATACTAATGTGAGGAAGATTCTGAAGAGGAAGAGTATTTTTCTGAATGTGGACAGAGCTCAAAATGACCAGCAAAAGTACCTGTGAGAATAAGCTCAGAATCGGATACATCCTAATCCACAGCAAATTGTGCAACGCACCGGCAGGGACTCGGAGGAGGAGGATGGATGCTAAGGCTTTAGCTCCTCTATTTCAAGACTCGGGTGTTGGAGGAAGAAAGGATGGCTAAGGGAGGGGTTGAGGCAGAGATGGAGAAGGTAAAAGATGATTATGAACATGGTGTTGAAGATAGTGTGTGGTGGTAACATTAGTGAAGAAAGTGAAGATGATCATAATTATAGTAGTGAATGACCCTTGGGCATCAGGCAGAGATGGCATTGGCTACCACAACAACTCGTAGCACCAGTTCCTCTATTACATACGGGCGGTGGAAAGAGAGACAAGAAAATATTATCCTCTTCAGAAACAGCCTCATACAATGTTGTGCAAGAGAAAACCATTGAGGTGGAGGAGTATGTTGATGAAGAATATGTTGTTCGGGGCGACACTGGCGGGGGCAGCATACTGTAGATAGCTCAATTAAAGGGAGGAACAGGACAGCTTATTCTAGAATTGCCTTAGTCCAGCAACAACAGTATCAAAAGCCTTTGCAATATCTAAGTAGACCACATCAACTGCATTACCCTGGTCTAAATTCCTACTTACCTCCTCAAATAAACAAATAAGGTTAGTTTGGCAAGATCTATCCTTCATAAATCCACGCTGACTATTACTAATAATTTTGTATTCCATTAGGTATTCCTGAATATTATCCCGTATTAAACCTTCAAGTAGTTTCCCTACTATTGAAGTCAGCCTTACCGGTCTGTAATTTCCCGGTTGTGATCTAGCTCCCTTTTTAAATATAGGCACCACATCTGCTTTACGCCAATCTTGTGGTACTGAGCCTGTGGAAATTGAGTCCTTGAATAATAAATATAATGGTTTGGCTATTACTGAGCTTAACTCCTTGAGAACTCTTGGATGTATGCCATCGGGGCCAGGTGCCTTATTTACTTTAATTTTTTCAAGTCGCTTATGAACTTCTTCCTCAGTTAACCAATTGTTCATTAATATGGAGGTTGTGGCTTCCTCCTGTGGCGCTACTATTGAACTTGATTCTTCCCTGGTAAACACAGAGGCAAAGAATTTATTTAATGCCTCAGCTTTTTCCTTATCTCCAATAATCTGCCTGCCCATCTCACACTGAAAGGGTCCTATATTTTCTTTTCTCATTTTTTTGTTATTAAGTTACTTAAAGAACTTTTTAGGATTGACCTTAATTTCTATTGCAATCCTTTTTTCATTATCCATTTTTGCTAATTTGATTGAACTTTTGCAATTTTTGTTACATTCGTTATAATTCTGATACGATGTCTCTGTCCCTTCTGACTTAAAGAATCTAAACGCCTTCCTCTTCTTGTCCATTTCCTCCCCATGTTTCTTGAATTCCTCTATAATGCAGAGTTCGGAAGTTTTTTTAACATGAGGATATGGGTGCCGTCCCCTGTTATTTGTGCCGTATGGGAGGTGGGGGGAAAGCAGGGACTTATCTGGGGAACTCAGCATCTATACGGTATATGACCTGTTATCATAAGTCTACATAACAACAAAGTGAGACTGGTATAAGCTGCAGCACAGTTGTGAGGAGGGTTGGCTCAATTCCTGGTAGTCTATCAGGGGGCTCAAAGGGTTTTGGTGGTGGGGATGAAGATCATAAATATGTCTTGCTGGTAATAGTGGTGATGAGGAAGATTAGGCTGTGGGGGATGCTCCAGCATGAGCTGCTATTTGCAGTGGACAGCATAGACAAACACACAGTGGACACATTTTGTCTAATAATCCAATCTTGCAACCCACTGTTAGAGAAGCATACGGTATGATGATGCACAGCGGGTTGGGCACATCTGTTTCTACACACACTATCACCCAAGCCTCTGAAGCAAATCGAGTAGGTTACATCAGGGATTCTCAACTCCAATCCTCAAGACCTACCAACAGGTCAGGTTTTCAGGATATCCTAGCTTCAGCACAAGTGGCTCAATCAGTGGCTCAGTCGAAGATGGTTGTTGGGAGGTCCCAGTGTATTTGTCCATCTAAACCAGGGGTGGCCAACTCCAGTCCTCAAGTGCCACCAGCAGGCCAGGTATTTGGGATATCCCTATCAGCCCAGTGCTGAAGCTGGGATGTCCTTAATCTTGACCTGTTGAGGGCTCTTGAGGGCTGGAGTTGACCCCCTTGGGTTACATGAACCCTTCTTTTTGTTGTTACATTTTGTGTACTTCCAGTTACGCAACATTTCACTTTCTGGCTCTGTAAAATGTACAGTACATGCTGCTGTTTTGCTCACTGTATGGAGGTAATTTGATGAAAATGTAATAATGTGTCTGCATTACTAGGCTTGATGAAACATTTCTCAGATGACAAAAGATTTTACTCAACCACTCATTTTCTTAGTGATGGTGAAACAGTGAATTTTCGATGCCTCTATTGCTCTGTGTGTAATAGCCTAGTCACCGGTGACACATTTTCTCACCCTCATAGTGGCAAGGGCGTAAAATAAAAAATAGGTCAACATGTCTGTAAGAGACGTGTGCAGAGGTACGCAATGGAGGCCGTTTAAAGTGAAACTAAAATTAGGCTTTATTGAGCCTGTCCCTTTAACATAGCAAAAAAAATCTAAATAAGTCAAAGAAAAAACAACTCCGCTTTGGAGGATATCTAAACATGTACTCCAGCCCTCTCTAACTGGGTGGTTAGCTAAGCTAATTACAGCCCCAAATATATATATATATATATATATATATATATATATATATATATATACACACACACACAGATATATAACAGTCCCATAAGAAAGTCTTATCTGTTTCTTGTAGTCGTAGGACAGGGCCTCTCTGCTCTCCTGGGTCCGCACCCTTGTGTTCTATGGCAATATCAGAATCCAGCTTTAGAAATCTTGTCCCTTTTGTCTTGCTGTCAGCCTGCAGTCCTTATACAGCTCAAGACATCTGTTGTTCCCCAGGTCAGCCCAGTTGTGGAATCCTTGGTTTTTCCTTCCTGGGTCAGCACCAATTGTGAGCTCAGGAATCCTCTTCCTGTGTCTCAGAACAGGATTTTTCTGACAGAGCTCTGATTATACAAGGGGAGTTGGTTGATTGCTGGTGTGCAATTAACCAGTACACTGCTGGATTAGAGGCAAATTTCTTAACAGGGATAAGTCCCTGTTACATACCTCCCCTGTTTGTGGGAAGCTAGGGCTTACCACGGCCGAAGCCCATCCTTTCACTTTCACTCAATATCTCTCTATGCCTCTAATGAGAGTGGATGGAGGTGTAACAGTCGTGCTCACCACAAACCGGGACCGGACCGCAAGGTTGAGGTGGGGATGAGAATACACTGACCGTAGACCACAAAGCCGGTTCAGGATTGCGCAGTTCGTAGTCATTCGTAGAAGGTTCGGGGTAGGAGAAGGCAGGGTAATCCATGGACAAGCCAGGGTCAGAGTAGGAGACGTCAGAGTAATTGATATCCAGGGTGGGGTTTGGCAACAGGAAGTCAGGTGCACCACGCTTCAGCGTAGCAGCTGAAGCGTGGGAACGGCAACTGCGTGAGGAGCGGGAACGGCCCATGACAAGGACGCTGCTAGGGGAGAATGCAGGTCACAGGAACAAGCCAAGGCTGGCACTGGGGATCCAGTGCTTCAGCACAGAAACCGGGAAGCAGACCTCTGCCTGGGGTGAATGCAGCAGGTCTCCGGAACAGGACAAGACAAGCACTGGGGATCCAGCGCTTCAATACAGGAACCAGGAATAAGGCTAAGGCAGAAGTTTTTGAGGCAAACACAGTTACATCGAAACAGACTTGGAATACGCTCAGCAATGAAGGGAAGGGTGGGCCGGTATAAGAAGGCCAGGCAGCCAATCCCAAGACAGGGGTGTGTGGGAATTCCTCCAATGCCAGAGCAGAGAGACAGAGTTGCAGTGATTGCATGCACAGGTGCTAGAGCTTGCAAATCCAAGGGGAGGTCTGCCTGAGATCTGTCTGAGCCAGATGGGAAGGTTTAGGGTAAAGCAGCAGCCTGTGTGAGAGTTGGGGGCGTGGTTTAACTGCTGGTGCAGTGAATAAATTATCCTTGCCCGATGCACGCTCTGTAATGTCGGTGAGCGCGCGCCCGGGACCAGAGGAGACCGCCAGAGCACTGAGTGTCTGCGGGCGGTGTTAGTGCGACGGGAACGATGGGGGCGTCCCCACACAGCGGGAGCAGGTTGGGAGAGATGAGGTAGCCGTCTCGCGAGCCCTGCATCCTTACATGGAGACACCTGTACTTTACTGGTCAGCAGAGTCTCACTCTGTTTCTTGAGTGCATCCTGCAATTCTCCTCTCATGGTCTTTATCTCTTCCCTGTGCATTCTCTGAGTTTGCATCCACGTATCCTTCATTGTAATGTAGAGCACTGTGAATTTCTTCGCTAGAGCCGCAGCTACTTGTCTCAGTTTCTGGACCTTCTTGTGCTCCCTCTTGTACTGAGTCACCTGGCCTCTAAGCTTGGCCTCTAGCGATGCTTTGGTGATGGTCAGGGTTGCCTTCAGTTTCTCATGCTGCTTTGCGGGGAAACACTGGGTAATCAGACATTCTTGCAACACTTGTACTTCTTTAGCAGCCTGCAGATGTCCTACCTGCAGAGATCGCTGCTTCTCCTCAGCATTCTGGAGGTGTGTATACAGACCTTTCAGTTGGTTCTGCAGTCGGTGCTCTGCTTCAAACTTTCCATCTTCCAATAGTTTCTTTATTTTTTCAAGCTCGTACAGCTTTTCATTCTTTTCATTGACGTGGTCAGTAAAATCAGAATGTTCTTCTTTCAGCCTTGTATTTTCTCTTTTCAGTCTCTATAATATTCAGGGCCTCTTCATAGTCCTCCTTCCACGTACGCACTCCTGAGTTGAGACTCCCGGTCTCCTGGCGTGAGACTTCTATCTCTTACTTTAGGGTGTGAAGCTCCTTCTGAGAAACTTTAAGATCCATACCAAGACTATAGACAGTTCTTTGAGAGATGTCCAGCTCCTCAGCGAGACTGTGAAGTTCCTTTTTAGAGACTTCCAGTTCTGTGTGGCAACTGCTGATCTCTTGGTGTGAGGCATCCAGTGCTATGAGGAGAGTATGAACCTCACTCTGGGATATGTCCACCTCTGTCCGGACACTGTTGACCTCCTGTTGTGAGGCATTCAGTTCTATGCAGAGAGTGTGAACCTCATTCTTAGAGACTTCCACCTCTCTATGGCACTTGCGAACCTCTTGCTGAAAGACTGTCATCTCTTTCAGTGCCTCCTCATACTTCTGCTTCAGATTTGCAATCATTCTATCAGATTTGCTCTGTCTTTTTACCATGGTGGCATAAGTAGTATTTGCAGTAGCTAGCTCAGTCTTGAGATCTTCCAGAGTAAATTGCGAGCACAGTTTTCTGTAGGTCAGCATTATTTTCTCTTTCCATTTCCAATTCTTCACACAGCAGATCACAGTTATGCCGGGTAACTTGCAGTGCATCTTCAGGGCTGGTCAAGGGATCATCACTCACTGGTTTCGGTATGGTCGGTTGAGGGTTCCTCACTGTTAACACCGGCCAGACACTTCTTTTGGTTACACGACTTCTGCCTTGGACCCTCTGGATATTCTGTAATCCGGGTGATGAATCCTTCATTTTATCTAGGGTGCAGGGCATCTCGGGACCCCTTTCTCTCCACGGGATCTGCGGACCTGTCTGTTCCTTCCACGATAAGTGAAGAACCGCTTTTCTTTTTCTGCCTTTTTGTTTTGGACGACTCCATCCCATCAAGGACACTGGGGTCTCCATCTTGATCTGAAACTTCAGCAGCTTCACTTTATCCACCAGGCTTTCCTTGCAATTGCATTAGCTGGAAGGAATATTCAGGGCCTTAGAGACCTGTTTGTTCGGCACATACTGAGTTTAGGCACCTCCACCAAGTGTTTTGTGGGTGTGACTCGGTTCGGGTTCCCCATAAGAGATGTCTTCATCCTTATCCGTATCCTCATAGGACTGGAAGAGCCACTCTTCCGTGGGGTAGGGTTCATTACAGGAATACCACATCTCCTCTATTTTGTGGCTATCAGGTGTATTTTTCTTCCTGACTTTGGGAGGCGCTATTGCAGATGCTTTCACTGTATTCGCTAGAACCCCATCTGGTAGTCCTACAGGTGGGCAGACTTTGCAGCTCTCACAGGCGTCTCTGTAGACTTTTTCTTCTTCTTTACTTGGTATGTTTTACAACATCAGCGGTACTGTGCACACAGTCTTTCTCATCAGTGATACTGGATGTGCACTTGATAAGTAAAACTTCTGTATCTTCCTTGTGACCACAGCGCATTGCTTGCTGCTGCAGTTGCTTGGCTCGCTGAAAAAAATATTCTCTGGAAACAGGGTGTCCCCAGACCTGAAATTAACGCGGTTCATCTCCAGAGACCTCTTGTCAACCAACAAAAAAATGTCACCCATTGCACTACTTTAAGGACGGAAGACATTATGTCAGTAAGATCGCATATGTTGGTCAGTTTGTCTGGCCTGTGAGATTACTGCATAAATCATAGTAATTCTTCACATTTCATTTGTGCTTGACATCCCAAAACACTGGTAGCATTTTGTTCCATTTCTTTTATGTCTACTTTATGCTTTCTTACCCTTATATCTTTCAGGTTATAGGTCCTGTCTGTTATTTTGGCCGCCATCCAACAACCCTAAATGTTATAAAAACAATGATCAGAAGGTAATAACCCCATGTGCAAAACCCAGTGTTTTCATGGTTAGAGTTGATTTAGTGCGTGTGCCTCTCATGTGAAGGTCTGTGTTTGTCCTCTACTATTTCCTGAGCTCCTGCTAACACGCAGAATAAAGCAGATTTTGTCTTTTTCTAGCATCACTTTATTATGTTGACACAGTTATGCCTTTGCCAGCCCCTCCAATGTTAACCTTGGCTTGGGAAGTCTGGTCAGGATGAAAGTCTGGCAGATTTTAGTCCTTGAGGAATCCCCTGTTCCCCCAGAGTTGGAACCAATGTGGTTCATGAGCTTGACCTGCACAGTTTCAAAGAGCTGGTTGTGACAAAATGAAGACAGAAGTCTATTGCTTCCATGTAAAACAAAGTCTAACGAGCCGAGCGTTATAAAAATAGTATGGCTATAAAAGGTGCAATTAGGAAATAATTGAAATGCAAATGTTGTTACAATCCTTGCAACGTTTGTTGTACTTACAAAATAGTTCAAATACGAAATTGCTTGGGTTTGTAGACCAGCTCATTTCCACATTAAACAGTGTTTTTTAATTACTAGGCAGTAAGTATCAGTGTTTGATTATCCCATAAATAATTTTATGGGTTTCAGACTGCCGGATATCACGTTGGGTGACCTATATCACCCCATTAATAGCCCCTCATATATACAAATGACATATTGGATAACTTTGTGGGGTGGAGGATTTTGTCACTGTCTCACGGTAACAATATTGGGTCTGCTTTTAATAATCTGTTCATGTAGTCTCCCTAATGGGACTGGAACTGCTCTAGTTTGATCATCAGTTTCAGTTTGTGTTCTGTTCTGGGATCCTGTGAATCTGATGTGTTTTGTATCTAAGGGCTAAGCCGACACCTCCACCAGTCTCTGTCCATCTCTGGGTATCTATCTATATCTCTCTATCCATCTATTGGCCAGATTCTGTACACTAAAGCTGCAGCCTCTGCTTCGCTAAAATGTATCGGACCTCCTGCGCTGAAAAAGTTAAAAAAATGTCAACTAACTAAAGTAGCTATACCCGGCGTAACGTACACCGATCTAGCAGATCTGAAAGGTTATTAATTAAACATTACTCTTTGTTTCACCCTTCCCTGTACTACCTTGCTGTCTCTTGTCCCCTCTTCTCCACCTTACTCTCTCCTCCATTATGCCCTGCTCCTATTTGCAATCTCTACTCCCCTCACTTTGCACTCCCTGCTTACTGTGTCTGCTACTCTCTGTGCACACTACGCTCCCTCTTCTCCTACTCATCTCATCTGTCTCCTTCACTTCTTGCTGCATCTTTCTCTGACTCCTCCCCTCCTTGCTGTTTTATATATACAGTATATATATAGATTCTACATTAAAAAAGTGTCAAATAATAGGTTGAAAGAAACATAAATGGCGATTGAAAAAGGCAAAAGAAATAGCTGCAAATATCACCGGTAAAACCACGTAGAGGCACAAGTATAAAAAAAAAGAAAGAAAAAAAGATCAATTTACTGAAAAAATAAGTGTTTTTCCACAATATTTGTTCCAAGAAAATGCAGAAGTTGCCCACTATTTATCCAATCTTCCCTTATACAGTATGTCTACAGTATCTTTTTGTTCAAGGCAAATACAGAGGTAGGAAATATTAGGCTGTAAGTATTCACTCATATTTCGAGGGAGTAAACTCGATATGCAAACTGTAATGTTGTGTTGTGGTTCGCTGTGATACAAAGGGGCGAGTTATGGGGTGGCTGGTGTTTTTTTGGTGTGTTCTTTCTAAAGCCAATGGTCTTTTTTTTATATAATGTTAATTCTGGCCTTAGAAATGCAGCGCCTGAACCAAATTTCCACATTAGAACAAGATAAATAACTTAAAACCGGACGTCAAGTTGTAATGTCCCGTATATCGTGGGCCCTTAGGATTATTACATAACGGTGGCTCACGCACTGTCCAATCCTCCACATGTTATCATCTTGTTCCATGAGCTTTCCCTGTCATCGTTTTTCTTTATCTGTTTCACTGAAGACATATTTTACGTGAAGGTTTTATTATTTGAACGGTCTAATGCTGCAGTAACTTATTCCGCTGCTCAAGTTTTGCTCAGATTTGGCAACTGACGCGGCATACAGAGCGCAGTGCAATAAAACACAGATAAAAACAAGTCAAATAGTACTTAGTGCTGATTAGAAACCAGACAAGGCAGAACCACTTGTTGAAGATACTTTTGACAGACCTTAAAGCAGCAATACATTCAACATTCTACGTGTTTCTTTTAATAAATCAGTTGTGTAGTATTAATAATAATAATAATAATAATAGCATGTTCTTGTATAGCGCTGCTAGTTGTACGTAGCGCTTTACAGAGACATTTTGCAGGCGCAGGTCCCTGCCCCCATGGACAATCTGTTTCTTTTTTGGTGCCTCAGGCACAGGGAGTTAAGGTGACTTACCCAAGGTCACAAGGAGTCGACACTGGGAATTGAACCAGGCTCCCCTGCAACAATCTCAGTGTCAGTCAGTGTCGTTACTCACTGAGCTGCTCCTGCATTTTTTCACCACTTTTTATGCCGTTTTTAATGAGTTTGTTTTTTTATTACTTTAGTTTTTATTAATCATTTTTCAGAATTTAGGGAAGGGGATACTGTACATTAAAAAAAAAAAAAGCTGTGTGTGCTGTGCACGCGCATAGTAAGTGAAACTTCTTTGACTTTTGTCACAGAAATTGTATTTGTGTTTGTGATGTTTTAATTAAAAATCAAAATACAATTTCATTGACAAAACGCAAATAAATTTGGACTTAGAAAGTGCGTGCTTGGCACACATTCCCTGTATTTGCAATAAGCGTGAATTCCTCGTATGTGTGTGCGTGTGACTGCGTGTGCGTGTGACTGTGTGTGTGTCAGTCAGTGTGTGTGTATGTGTGTGAGTCAGTGTGTGTGTGTATTTGTGTGTGTCAGTGCGTGCGTGTGTCAGTCAGTGTGCGTGCGTGTCAGTCAATGTGCGTGCGTGTGTGTCAGTCAATGTGCGTGCATGTGTCAGTCAGTGTGCGTGCGTATGTGTGTCAGTGTGCGTGCGTATGTGTCAGTCAGTGTGCGTGTGTATGCATGTCAGTCAGTGTGCGTGCGTGTGTCAGTCAGTGTGTGTGTGTCAGTCAGTGTGTGTGTGTGTCAGTCAGTGTGTGTGTGTGTGTGTGTATGTGTGTCAGTCAGTGTGTGTGTGTATTTGTGTGTGTCAGTGCGTGCGTGTCAGTCAGTGTGCGTGCATGTCAGTCAATGTGCGTGCGTGTGTGTCAGTGCGCGTGTATGTGTGTGTCAGTCAGTGTGCATGTGTGTGTATGTATGTGTGTCAGTGTGCGTGCGTGTGTGTCAGTCAATGTGCGTGCGTGTGTGGCAGTCAGTGTGCGTGCGTATGTGTGTCAGTGTGCGTGTATGTGTGTGTCAGTCAGTGTGTGCGTGTGTGTCAGTCAGTGTGTGTGTGTGTGTCAGTCAGTGTGTGTGTGTGTGTGTGTGTATGTGTGTGTATGTGTGTGTGTGTGTGTGTCAGTCAGTGTGTGTGTGTGTGTGTGTGTATGTGTGTCAGTCAGTGTGTGTGTGTGTATGTGTGTCAGTCAGTGTGTGTGTGTGTGTGTATGTGTGTCAGTCAGTGTGTGTGTGTGTGTGTCAGTCAGTGTGTGTGTGTCAGTCAGTGTGTGTATGTGTGTGTGTGTGTGTGTGTGTGTGTGTTTGTCAGTCAGTGTGTCAGTCAGTGTTTGTGTGTGTGTGTGTGTGTGTGTGTGTGTGTGTGTGTGTGTGTGTGTGTGTCAGTCAGTCAGTGTGTCAGTCAGTGTGTGTATGTCAGTCAGTGTGTATGTGTGTCAGGCAGTGTTTGTGTGTATGTGTGTCAGTCAGTGTATGTGTGTCAGTCAGTGTTTTTGTGTGTCAGTCAGTGTGTGTGTGTGTATGTGTGTCAGTCAGTGTGTGTGTGTGTGTGTATGTCTATGTCTGTCAGTGTATGTGTCTCTCTTTCTGTGTCCTGCCCCCTCTCTCCTGACTCCCCTCTCCCCCCAAGACACCCCCCCCCAGAGCTGCGGACCCGCGGGGGCTCTGGCTGAGTCTCCTGACCCTCTAACCCCCCCCCCCCCGAGCTGCGGACCCGCGGGGGCTCTGGCTGAGTCTCCTGACTCTCTCTCCCCTCTCCCCCCCCGAGCTGCGGACCCGCGGGGGCTCTGGCTGAGTCTCCTGACTCTCTCTCCCCTCTCCCCCCCACGAGCTGCGGACCCGCGGGGGCTCTGGCTTAGTCTTCTGACTCTCTCTCCCCCCCCTGTTCTTAAGAGGCCCCCCCCCTCCAGCAGTGCTGCGTGAGAAGCGGCACGTTCAAGCCCCCGGCTTCCCGCGTTACTGGAGCAGGAGCTGTGAGAGGCGACAGGGCACATCGCTGGCATATGCTGACAGCGCAGCGGGTGTGTGGGGGGAATTGGCGGCCGTCCCGGTTACCCTCCATGATCTCTGGGCTCCCCTCCTCCTCCGGCCCCGGCGGCGCTCAGCGGGACACAGGGAAGGGGAAGCGGAGGTAAAGAAGAGGGAGGAGAGAGGCTGAGCAGCGGCTCCTCTCACAGCCGGAGGACTTGCGGGGCTTCCGCCATCTAACTACACCCACACCCGCAGCACCGGAAGCTCTGCGCCAGCCATCTTTGTATACCCATGGCAGCGGACGTGTGGGGTTAACGGCGGCCGTTAGGAGCGGCCACAGCGGGTGTGTGGGGGGAGCGTTGGCCGTTAGGAGCGGTGCCGGCGGCTGTTGCCGCCGCCGCATGTCACAGCAAGTGTGTGGGGGGAGCGGCGGCCGTTAGGAGCTGTGCCGGCGGCTATCGCCGCCGCATGTCACAGCAGGCATGTGGGTTGGGGGGGAGGTGGGGGAGCTGTGACGTCACTTCCGTTTCACATTTCGTCCCCCATCTCTCCCGTTTTATCCCATCAGAATAGGTGCCACTAAAGAAATTTCACTTCAAAAAAGGGGGGGGGGCATTGATACATATAATCTGGTAGAATCACAATTGGGGGGGGATTAGGGGAAGGATACAGGATTTGTACATATATAATATAATGAGTTTTAATGTATTAAGCTTATTCAAAATCCTATATATGTTTATTTTTAAAATAAACCAGTATTAGATGATACTTGCTGCATTAAAAAAAATGTCCCACTCAGTATTCCATTTTTAGTTAGTTTTTATGTATTAAGCTTCCTTGTGTTGCTATAGCAACCATTTACAAAGGCACAGCACTTCCTCTTTTGAAATAGGCGGCCATATTGGGTGCCCCTGGGAAGCCGTTTCTTTGCCGATTGATCGCGGGAGAATGAACAATCGGCTGCTTAGGTAATTACATTTCCTGGAAGCTAAGCAACCACTGCGTCAATTAAAAAAACGACATAATGAAAACTGTATTGCCACTTTAAAGCTCAGTTGCAGCATCATTTATCAATAATTCCCATAGTTGTTTATCATAAGACATCATAATCATGGACTATTTAAACATAGAGCTACATGTAATTTTGTTTTTCGATGAGTGCTCCTCTGCATCCTTTTTCTAATATATTTGTTGATATATGAGTAAAACAAATAATGGCTGTTGTCATGGAACAGGAATACCCCTGTCTCCACTTTTGTTTTAACCCCCCTTTCATTGCAGCCCTGCTTGTCAGCCGGCTCAGAGCCAGCTGCATGTGTTAGGTTCTGCTCACAAACACAGTGCCAGTTCCCCTCTTCCAGCAGAATGCTGCATTAAGATGCAACATTTCTGTTACATGTTGCAGCTTCCCCAGACACTCCTGTGAGTTGTCATGGCAGCCCCAGCTTTCCTCTCAAATGGGCTGGTCTGCTTCTCCCCCTCTGTTCTGCCCACAGATGGTTTGCCCCCAGACCATTTTATCACCCAGTATGCATCACCACCTTCTTGCCACCATTTCCCCTGGACTTGAGAGTACCCTGCTGTAATCACTGTAATGGTGATGAAGAAGTATCTTTTCACCTCCCTTGAATACTGAGCACACACAGAGACACCTACACCTCTACACAAGAGACTGTACCTTATCCTGTTTTCCCTCAATAAAACTGAGAAAAGAAACAGACCTTGTCGTGCTTAGGAAAGAGGGCGAGTTGGCACTATCTGAGCTAAGTCATAACCACGTGATCCTCTGGCTTCCAGAATAGTGAAAAGATATCTGTGCCTTACAGACACTTACAGGAGCGGCTACTCCAGACTCCATGACAATATAGAGCAGCCTCTACAGCAGTACATGCAAGCAGCTTACACAGCAAATACAGAGCAGCCTCTGCAACTGCACACAGCCTGCAGCTTTCACAGACAACCAGTAGCTCAAACTGCACAGCAGCCTTACAACAAACAGTGCTTCTCTCACAATTCCTAACTGCCTTTTTCTCTGTCTGAGTCCACCCGCTGCTCAGCCCCACAGTGAGGAGCCACCTTCCGACCTACCCCTGCGCACGTCCCCACGGCCAGCGCCATCAAGGGCCACGCCACCGGACACCCGCCAGGACAAGGGCCACGCCACCGGACACCTGTGAGTACAGCTACCCCCACGCTGCACGCTGCAGGACACCGCTCGGCATCATCTGAGACAGACGCCCATCGCTGACAAGGTAAAAAGACCGCACGCCACACGCACTAGCAAAAGGCCTACACACACCTACAGCATGGCAGAACTCAGAGCCTCACCAGACATCACGCAGGAGAGCGATCACTCAGACACAGAGACCGCCGCGCAACTGCAACAGGTGCAGGCAGGCGCAAGGCCCAAACGGGCAGTCGCACTGACACAAAAGGCCTGCGAAAAATACGAAACTGACGTTGAAGTGCACCGCGCTAAATTAGAGAAGGCCTGGGAGGACACTGATCGTGAGATAAGTAATGTCGCAAGTGCTAGCGATCAAGAAACCCAGATAAAGCAAGCTATCACTCAGATTAAGTCAAGCCATAGACGTTACGTAACGCTGTCACAGGCATATTTCAGACAAGAACTAACACAGAAGACAGCACGCGGGAACGCGATCTGCAAAAGGCGATTGACCTGGAGCGCGATGGCGTCGTGCAGACCGCCATGGCAGACGCCCAAAGGGAGAGAAAAGAGCTCCTCCTGGAGACCGAATCGCAGCGCTCAAACATATCCAGACACTCATCAAGGTCAGCAAGATCAGCACAATCCAACACGTCTAGCGCAAGCACAAACGCCACCAAGGCGCGAGCCACCGCAGAGGCCGCACGTGCCAGGGCCGAATATAGTCGCAGAGAGGCAGCCGTAAGGGCAGAAAAAGCGCGCATAGAAGAGGAGGAGCAGAATGCCGCTGCTACCGCCGCTGCTGCCAATGCTGCTGCCGCTGCTACCGCCGCCGCTGCAAATGCCGCCGCCGCTGCTACTGCCGCCGCTGCCAATGCCGCCGCTGCACGCAGAAAGGCTGAATTGGACGCGGATCTAGAGGCACTTAATCAAGAGAAGGAAGCCGCCGCCGCCATAGCCCAAGCTGAAGTCCTAGAAGCAGCCCCACAACAGGACGGCGGGGAGCTACCGTACAGACGGGTAGCTTCAGAAGACCCAGTCCGACGCACTGAAGACTACGTAAGGAGCCTCTTCAGTGCAAACACCAGCGCACCATCCCAACATGGATGGAGCGACTCCACAGACAACGAAGACTTGCCAGGCCCACGAGGAGAAGATGCTGTTCCTTGAATGGTACATGCTGCCTGGGATAGCCACAGCCACAATAGTGATCCACACGCCAGCGCGCACACGGATGCACCACCACAGGCTCACAATCCAGGTACACCCACGTGGGAGAAAACAGCCCCTCACACTGGCCAGCAGCCATCACGCGCCCACGCCAAGGAAGAGGCGACCGCACAGACCGTCCCAGCAACTACCTCAGAACGGGACAAACATGCCGATGCCTCAGGTCTGACAGACATAGCCAAGTACATGATCCGACGCGACTTGGTGCACGCAGGACTCATCAGCTTTGACGACCGCCCTGAGAACTACCGGACGTGGAAGTTCACGTTCAAAGACGCAATCAACAGCTTGGACTTCTCAGCGAGGGAAGAGCTCAACCTGTTAGTCAAGTTCCTGGGGAACGTATCCAGGGAGCAAGCGCAGAGACTTCGGGCGGCAAACGCGCACCAACCCCAAGTAGGTCTTGACCTAGTGTGGGAAAGGCTGGAAGAGTCCTACGGCAGCCCCGAAGCGGTCGAGGATTCACTCTTCAAAAGAATCGACAGCTTCCCCAGGATCACAACTAAAGACTACTCGAAGTTACGAGATCTTGGAGACCTGCTGCAAGAACTGGAGGTCGCAAGGAAAGACCATTCCTTAATAGGTCTCAACGCCCTAGACTCAGCTCGTGGAGTGAGACCCATCCTGGAGAAGCTACCCTTCAACCTCCAAGAAAGAAAGATGGATTTCACAAGGGTCCAAGTACAAAAGGGAGAAACAAGTCGTCTACCCCCCATTCTCAGTTTTCCTGAACTTCATTCGTGAAGCAGCAAGGACGAGGAATGACCCCAGCTTCATCTTAGGGGCGCAGACCACATCCAGTGCCAGCCACCCGAGGAAAGAAAGGTCAACAACGAGATACAAGGACACCAGAACACCCATCTCGGTCCACAGGACGGACGTGCCCCCTACGACCCATGCGAGTCCCGGCCAGGCGGCCGACAGGGACAAGAAACCAAGGGACCTTATCAAAGAATGCCCTATCCACAGAAGGCCGCATCCACTTAACAAGTGCGTTGGATTCAGGATGAAACCCATAGAGGAGCGAAAGAACTTACTCAGGGAATGGGGAGCCTGTTTCAAATGTTGTGCTTCCACAACTCATTTATTCAAGGACTGCAAAGAAGCTATGAAATGCACAGAGTGCGATAGCGACAGGCACATAGCCGCTCTACACCCGGAAGCTATGAAGCCCAAAGCAAGCAAAGCCCCTAACCCTCCGATAAAGCAGGGCGGGGAGGAAGAAGTGGGAGACACACTCCCCCCCCCCGACGTCAGTAGCATCCAAATGCACAGAAGTATGCGGAGAAGGAAACGACGGTAGATCTTGCTCTAAAATATGTCTGGTAGCAGTGCACCCAGAGGGACAACCTCAAAGAGCCAAAAGGATGTACGCAATCATCGACGACCATAGCAACCGATCGCTGGTCAGGTCAAAATTCTTCGATGTTCAACATACAAGACAGTACTTCCCCTTACACTCTCAGAACGTGCGCAGGGCGAATGGAGACTACAGGGAGAAGAGTGAATGGCTACACCATATGCTCAATAGACGGCAAAGTGAGCATGCCCCTTCCCACACTCATCGAGTGCAATCACATGGCAGAAGATAGGAGTGAGATCCCCACACCAGACGTGGCGCGACACCATCCCCATCTAAAAACCATTGCCGATCATATCCCACCACTAGACGAAGACGCCCAGATCCTGCTGCTACTTGGCAGAGACATCATGAGAGCACACAAGATCCGCGAACAGCGAAATGGGGACCACAACGGCCCAAGCACTCAAAGGCTCGATCTAGGATGGGTGGTAGTGGGAGAAGTATGCATAGACAGGATACGAGGACCCGACAACGTAGGCGCCCTACGAACGAACTTGTTGGAGAACGGTCGTATATCCCACTTCAAACCTTGTCCGAACCACTTTCAGGTCCACGAGAAGCTCGACACCAAAAGGAACTATGGAGACGCGCCTGTGGCAAGAAAATACCCCAACAACCTAGGGAGTACAGTGTTCCAGACAACAAAGGACGATGACAAACAGGCGCCATCAATGGAAGACAAAGAATTCTTGAGGTTAATGGATAAGGAGCTCTTCAAGGACGAATTGGGCAGTTGGGTGGCCCCACTACCTTTCCGCTCGCCAAGAAGACTCCTCCCAAACAACAGAGACCATGCTATGTCTAGGCTCGCTTCGCTCCGCCGTAACCTACAAAGGAAGCCGGAGACCAAGGAACACTTTGTGGCCTTCATGCAAAAAATCTTCCACAGTGGCCATGCAGAGTCGGCGCCCCCACTGAAAGAAGGCGAAGAATGCTGGTACCTCCCGTCGTTTGGCGTCTACCACCCCCAGAAACCTGGCCAAATCCGAGTGGTATTCGACTCCATTGCTCAGCATCAGGGAGTCTCCCTAAACGATGTTCTCCTCACCGGGCCGGATCTGACGAACAGTCTTCTGGGAGTGCTGATCCGCTTCCGCAAGGAACCTATCGCCGTAACCGCAGACATTCAACAGATGTTCCACTGCTTCCTTGTGCGAGAAGACAACCGTAACTACCTACACTACCGACACGTTTAATCCGAGCAGGGCTAGTTCCGCAAGCCGGGGGATGCCCCGGCTTGCTAGTCCCACTCCCTCGGCGTGCCGCGCATCACGATGCGCGGTCACGCGTCATCGGGTGTCAGCGCCCCCTGCACGCGCGTCCAGGGCTCCCCGAGGGAGCCCTGGTGTCCCGCGATGTGGGGGACGGCGGCAGGGGGTTCCGGGGGACCCGGCGGACCCGGCAGCGGGAGGGAGAGCGCCCCGATCGGAGGGCGCTCTTCCGCTGCTTTGGCGCGCGCCCGGCACCCTCCGGCACGCGCCAGGTTACTGCTGCGGCCGAGAACGGGCAAATGCTCGAATAAACTCGGCCGCAGCAGTAAGATTCCTGTGGTACCAAGATGACGACATAGAAAAAGAAATCACGGAGTACCGCATGAAAGTACATGTCTTCGGGAACAGCCCATCACCTGCAGTGGCAGCCTACGGCCTCAGAAGAACGGCCCAAGACGGAGAAGCAGAGTTCGGGAAAGACGCCAGGAGCTTCGTCGAAAGAGACTTCTATGTGGACGACGGATTAAAATCAGTTCCCACCGAAAAAGAAGCCGTAGATCTACTCAAGGGGACACAAAAGATGTTAGCGAAGGCCAACCTAAGGTTGCACAAAATAGCTTCCAACAGTGCCACAGTGATGAAGGCGTTCCACGCAGATGATCAAGCACCAGATCTCAAGAATTTGGATCTGGGGACCGACACGCCTCCCATACAGCGGAGCCTGGGGATAAGCTGGAATCTTAAAACAGACACCTTTACGTTCCAGGTAGCCATCGAAGAAAAACCCTTCACACGTCGCGGAGTCCTGTCCACCGTTAACAGTCTCTACGACCCGCTAGGATTCGTGGCTCCTGTCACTATACAAGGGAAGTCTCTCCTCAGAGAAATGTCCTTCGAAAAACAGGAATGGGACACCCCACTACCTCCAGAAAAAAGGAAAGAGTGGGAAACGTGGAAACACTCCTTGAAGGCCCTCGAGCAACTTCAAATCCCACGCCCCTTTTCACCTATATCTCTCACCGCCGCACACAGCAAAGAGCTTTGCGTGTTCTCAGATGCCTCCACCAAAGCTATAGCAGCGGTGGCCTACCTAAAAACCACGGACGTGGATGGAGGCTGCCACATCAGGTTCATCCTCGGCAAAGCTAAGCTGGCGCCACAACCCGACCATACTATACCCAGGCTCGAGCTGTGTGGTGCAGTGTTAGCAGTAGAACTGCCGGAGCTTATCGAGAACGAGATGGACAGCAAAACAGATGCCGTCAAACTCTACACAGATAGCAAGGTGGTACTGGGATACATATACAACAAGAAAAGGAGATTCTTTGTATACGTAGCTAACCGTGTAGAAAGAATCAGGAAATCAACTCAACCAGAACAATGGCACCACGTGCCCACAGATCAAAATCCCGCAGATCATGCCACCAGATCAGTATCCGCATCTCAACTGCAGAATACGTCGTGTCTCACAGGACCAACGTTTCTTGCGCAGCCTGCGGAAAGGCTACCAACCCCAGTTGGCTATTTTGAACTCGTGGATCCCGAAAAGGATACGGAGATAAGGCCCCCACAAGTATCCGTGGTTCTCACCAATGTATCGCACAAAAACGCATTCGGATCACATCGATTCCAACGCTTCTCAAGATGGACGGCCCTTCTGCGAGCAGTAGCCCATCTCGGGCATATAGCCTCCTCCTTCCGCCAGACACCAGATGGTAAAACTACCGGCTGCCACGGCTGGCACATCTGCAAAGAGCTGCGCACCGTAGAGGAAATTACAAAGGCTAAGGAAACTGTTCTCAGTCATGTTCAAAGAGTAACGTATGCGGAAGAGATCAATTGCATTCGCGGAAAGAAGAGTGTTCACAAAAACAGACCACTTTGGAAGTTGAATCCCTTCATCGACAACGACGGCCTCATGAGAGTAGGAGGCCGCCTCAATAAGTCCCAACTGAGCAGGGAGGAAAGCAACCCCCTTATCATCCCTGGCCGGCATCACATCGCCACTTTGTTGGTGCGCCACTACCACGAACAAGTCATGCATCAGGGACGACACTTCACCGAAGGCGCCATTAGGGCGGCGGGCATTTGGGTCATTGGGATGAAAAGGTGTGTGGCCAGTAATCTCCACAAATGTGTTAGGTGCCGAATGCTAAGAGGCAAAAGCCAAGACCAAAGGATGGCGGATCTGCCTATCGACAGACTTAATACAGAACCCCCCTTTACCTATGTAGGACTCGATGTATTTGGGCCCTGGATGATCATCTCACGTAGAACTAGAGGCGGGCTAGCAAACAGCAAACGATGGGCGGTACTCTTCACCTGCATGAGCACACGAGCTATACACATCGAGGTTATAGAATATATGGATGCTTCAAGCTTCATAAATGCCCTCAGAAGGTTCTTTGCAGTCAGAGGACCAGTTAAACAAATACGCTCCGATTGTGGCACCAATTTCGTTGGAGCATGTAAGGAATTACAAATGGACACTAAAGACAATAGAGACAATAGTATCCAAAGATACCTGCGCGACCAAGAGTGCACGTGGACATTCAACCCCCCTCACTCCTCTCACATGGGCGGAGCATGGGAACGCATGATCGGTGTGGTTCGGCGTATCTTGGATTCTATAATGCTAAAAACCGATCTGACTCGACTCACTCACGAAGTGTTAACCACATTCATGACCGAAATATCAGCGATAGTCAATGCTAGACCTTTGATCCCAGTGTCAACAGATCCAGAATCGCCAAGTATTTTGACACCAGCAATGCTGTTGACCCAGAAAGTAGGGAACATCTCCACCCCAGTCGAAGACTTCCCTCCTAAGGATATGTACAAACGACAGTGGAGACAGGTGCAGCACTTGGCCAACACATTTTGGGATCGCTGGAGACGCGAGTATCTGGTGACACTCCAAGAACGCCATAAATGGCTAACAGTAAAACCAGATATCCAAGTGGGGGATGTGGTCCTGTTGAAAGATAAACAGGTGGCAAGAAATGAATGGCCCATGGGACTTATAATCAGAACTATCCCAAGCGAAGATGAAAGGGTTCGCAAAGTGGAAGTACGAGTGGCCCAGAATGGGATCGTTAAAACCTTCCTAAGACCCATTACAGAGACTATTCTTCTAATGCCCAAATCGGACTGTGATGGGGAAAAACTGATTACCAGTGCCGTGGACTTTTAAGAGACATTGTGGTGCATCAAGCTAACCAAGAGCTGCGCACCCACCTGGCTTCCCTTACTGGAAGGCCTGGCCAAAGGACTTTGATGCCAGTGGTACCGGCCGGTATCACATTGTTATGGAAATATGGACTTTTGCAGTATATTGTTATGTTGTATGTATTGCACATATGTTCCACATAGCTTGCCATATAGTGGTATATACAGATACCAGACGGGGAGTGTCATGGAACAGGAATACCCCTGTCTCCACTTTTGTTTTAACCCCCCTTTCATTGCAGCCCTGCTTGTCAGCTTATTAAAGCCAGCTGCATGTGTTAGGTTCTGCTCACAAACACAGTGCCAGTTCCCCTCTTCCAGCAGAATGCTGCATTAAGATGCAACATTTCTGTTACATGTTGCAGCTTCCCCAGACACTCCTGTGAGTTGTCATGGCAGCCCCAGCTTTCCTCTCAAATGGGCTGGTCTGCTTCTCCCCCTCTGTTCTGCCCACAGATGGTTTGCCCCCAGACCATTTTATCACCCAGTATGCATCACCACCTTCTTTCCACCATTTTCCCTGGACTTGTGAGTACCCTGCTGTAATCCCTGTAATGGTGATGAAGAAGTATCTTTTCACCTCCCTTGAATACTGAGCACACACAGAGACACCTACACCTCTACACAAGAGACTGTACCTTATCCTGTTTTCCCTCAATAAAACTAAGAAAAGAAACAGACCTTGTCGTGCTTAGGAAAGAGGGCGAGTTGGCACTATCTGAGCTAAGTCATAACCACGTGATCCTCTGGCTTCCAGAATAGCTGTAGAGGGCTAGCAGAGGCTAGACAACAGGCGTGGATGGAATTAGGGTTGGGCAACATACCGGTACCACAGTAATACCGCGCTAATAAAAACTGAGGTTCTTTATTACCTAGTGGTATTGCTTGGTGCCGGCTTGTGGGGTCACCCGTGGAGCTTTGAAACTACTGCGTGTGGTGAGCTGTCTATCACGGAGCTGTCGGACACTACACTCCCTCTTCCCTCCTCTCTCTCTTCCCAAGCTGCGCTTCTCTCTGCAGAGGGGGAGCAGGAGTGCCTGACAGCTTGAGAGACAGTGTGTAGCAAGGCCCAAAAGGACACAACCTCTCTCCTCACTTAATGCCTTCTCCAAGCATTCTTAACCTCTTCCTCCCCCTCCCCCAGTGACATTTTACCCCTACTTGGACACTTAATGTCCCCTCCCTTTCCTCCCTCTTCCCCCTCTCCCCCTCTC
Organism: Ascaphus truei; assembly: GCF_040206685.1. Lineage (NCBI taxonomy): Eukaryota > Metazoa > Chordata > Amphibia > Anura > Ascaphidae > Ascaphus > Ascaphus truei. Next base: position 28,842,358 of record NC_134503.1, read on the forward strand.
CCCCCTCTCCCCTCTGGGACTCTTAACCCATTCCCCACCTTCCCCCTGGGACTCTTCAACCTACCTCACTATCCCCCCCCCCCCCTCGGGGACTCTTAACCCTTTCCCCGCCTTCCACCCTGGGACTCTTAACCCCAACCCCCCTCCCACTTGGGACTCTTAGACCCCCTGGGACTCTTAATTCCCCCTTCCTCAGCTATCCCCTTAACTCCTCCACCCCTTACCTCGTAACCCCTTTCTCCGCTCATCTCTTATTAACTCTTAATCTACCCGAGAGGCAGTAGGGCATTGCAGAGAAATTTGATGCTGTAACAAAAGGGTTAATCCTTCCATTTGCATGTCTGCCCTTCACCTTTTCTACACTGCTTCCCAAAAATCGCCCTCATTCATCCGCCCCTCATCCCATCACTCTCACCCATAGATACTACCTTAATCTAAAAACACATTTCCTTGATAAAATGTTAAAAATACCTAAAACATATTTTTCGACTTTATTTCCATTTCCATTTTATTTAGATTTACTAGAAAAATTGTGGACTTTTCTGTTAACACATATTGAAGATTTGCATCATTAGATAAATGTTACACCTTTCAATAGTATATCAAATATTTCACATATGTATCGCAATAAATATCGTTATCTCGCAATAGAATTATTGATATCGTTGTCATGGGAGTTTTTTTAATATCACCCAGCACTAGATGGAATCAAAAACTGCAAAACAACAACAAGTCAATATATCACAGAGATAGGGGTTCAAAGGCAGTCTCTGGTCCCATGGGAGACGTCATGTCGATATTTACCATTCATCTTTACTGAAGCAAGACTACAGCAGCCAGGTCTTACAGTTGAAGGTAATTCATTCTCCCTCTACCACCTGCCCTCTTGACCCCATTCCCTCCCACCTCCTCAATCCTCCCGACCTACTCTAATCCTGAAACTCAAACATATTTTTAATTTCTCCCCCCGCTCCAGTACCTTTCCCTCCTCGTTCAAGCATACAACAGTTACAGTATACCATTGCTCAAAAACAACAAACTTGATGTGACGGTCGAGAGGATTTGGCCCGGGATTCAAGTGGTTACAACCCCATTTGGCCACCCTCTACTCTCATCAGGGAAGCAAGGGGTTAACTGGACTGAGGTCCAGTAATGTGTTTTTACCTCGCTTCAATATCCAAATGCTTATTCCCCTGTAAAAATTTTTTATTGTTTCTGGGCCAGTGTCTGTACCACACACACTGGGGCTTAAGGGGTTAATAAGCTACAGTTTAAGAAAATACAACTGTAGTGTGTCTTTTCAGAAAATCTGGACTTCAAAAGGCTTGATTGCAGTTGGGTGTGAAACATACCCATGGGTGTTTTGGTGCACAGTATGTTAATACCTAATTTGCAGGCCAAGGGAATATTGCTAGGAAACAGCCCTGATCAAAGGCCCAGCCACTCTACCTGTTTGCAGGAAGCTAGAGTGGGGGGTGAGCGTTATAACTCACACTTACAAACCATAGTATCCTGCCATGTGGTAGACTGGCCCAAACGCATCTGATTGAGGAGTGGGGCTACAGAATGAGTGACCTTATTAAATATAAGAATATTATGAGATGTCCTTGGCTGAACGTGCTAAAAATTACATATGTGTATTCGTGGGGCCGAGCCCCAAATACTGATTCTAAACTTGATATCTAACATATACTGTACTAAGATCCAGATATTAATATCTCTCTTAATTTTAGTACTACATGGTAATATTTAGTCTCATTGGGAGCGTCAGGCGTGACGGAATGTATTAATATGGCTCGCGTGCCAGTAAGTAATACTGAACTGAAGTTATGAAGTTATTTACAGGGTATATGGGATTTTGAGTCTGTTGTGAAAACTGCAAACTCCCTCTGTTATGATAATGAGCAGGAAGGACATCTTGCTAGAATTTACATAGCCTGGTGATCAAAGGCTAAATTGCCCAATTGTTTATGCTGGGCCCACGGACCAAAGGAACTGAATTTTTAAGTGTGATACTTCACACTAAACAATGGAAGTCAAAAAACTTCAAAGACTTTTGCTAGCCTTTTCGGCATCTAGGGTTAAGAGATGAGTTTGACATGGTATTTAAGTCAGAGTCACCCCTTACTCAAATGTCTTTCATGTCTTCATGATCTTCATGTATTGCTGTGATGTCTTCATCTGAACCTGATATATGGAAGAAATGGCCCATCCTGTATCCTGATGGCTTTCTTGTCATAATCTTTAAGTAAGTGTCTATATTTTGCCTGTTATTTGTATAATCTGTTGTGTTCACCTTTATCAAGGAATAAATTATATTTTATCATATCTAAGTCTCGTACCACTTCAACCCAGTTATATCATATTATTCTTTTTGTGTTGTCCTGTCCCCTGCCTTTTGCCTCTAAACTCCTTGAACGTCTTGTATTCTCTCGCTTTCTCCATTCTCACCTCCTATTCTCTTCTAGATCCTCTACAATCTGGCTTCCGCACTGCTCACTCCACTGAAACAGCCCTCACTAAAATAACTAATGACCTACATGTTGCGAAAGACAAAGGCCATTACACTCTGCTCAATTTACATGACCTAGCTGCAGCATTTGCTAGTGTGGACCATCGTCTTCTCCTTATTCTCCATACTATTGATATCCGTAACAGATCTCTAGCCTGAATTTCCTTTTACCTCTCCCATCGTATTTTCAGCGTCTCATTTGCTAACACCTCCTCCTCCTCTGTCGATCTCTCTGTGGTCCTACCTCACAGGTCTGTCCTGGAAACTCTTCTCTTTTCTCTTTACACACTATCTCTCTAGGTGACTTTGTCACATCTCTTGGGTTCAAATATCACTTCTATGCTGATGACACACACATTTACAATTCAACCCCTGACCTTACACCTGCTGTACAAACCAAAGTCTCTGAATAACTCTCTGCTACTGTATATAATCCTGGATGGCCCTCGACCGACTCAAACTTAACATGTCAAAGACAGAGCTCCTCATACTTCCTCCCAAACATAGTCCTACTGCCCCCTTCTACGTTACTATTGGCAGTAGTATCATACACCCAGTAGCACAAGCACGCTGCCTAGGGGTCACAATAGACTCCTCCCTCACATTCTCCTCTCACATTCACAATGTAGCCTGTCGATTTTTCCTCTATAACATTGCAAAGATTCGCCCTTTCCTCTGTCGCTCTACTGCCAAAACTCGAAAGCAGGCCCTCATCCTCCCCCGTATTGACTACTAGAGCATTCTAATTTCTGGCCTTCCTGCCCTCAGCCATCTACCCTTCATTCTATCCTAAATTCTACTGCTAGAATCACTTGACTTTCTCCTAAATAATAATAATAATTCATTTAGATTGCTTTTGGGCATAATCCCCCTTTCCCTCCTCCGCCTGTCGGTGCCCGAAGTTGGGTCCAACTTCCACCCGCTGCCGGAGGCCTTGCCCCAAGGGTAAGATTCTTGGGGGAGTTGTGTGTTGGGGGGGATTTGAGAGGGAGGTTGATGAGGGAGAGTGAGAGAGGATGGGGTAGAGTGAGAGAAGGTGAGGGAAAGATAGGGAAGAGAGCAGGGGATGAGGGAGAGGGGGTAGAGACGGGGAAGGTGAAGGAGTGAGAGAGGGAGAGTGATAGAGAGGGGGAATAGAGAGAGGGTGGTAGTGAGAGAGAAGGGGAAGAGAGGGTGTGCGAGGGATGGTAGGGGCTGGGGGAGTTATAGAAGAGGATGTGAGGGAGGGGGAGAGGTGGAGGAGTAAGAGAGAGAGGACAGAGAGATGGAGTGTGTGTAGGGGAGAGGTGGAGTCAGAGAGAGGGGAAAGAGAAAGGGGGGTGTGAGGGGGTGGGGAGAGGTGGGGAAGTGAGAAAGAGCAGTGTGTGAGCAGGGCTGTTGACAGGGGGGGAAAGCCGGGACGAGTGTCCTGGGCCCGGCTCTCCCTCAGCTACGGGCCTCCCTCCTCACTAACTCTCCCATACCGGACTGCTAGTGCCCACCGGGCTCTGTGACGTCGCCACCGGAAGTTAGCCGGGTTCGGCTTCCGGCGCATGTATTGGGGTTTTATATGTATTGGAGGGTCAGTCATACTGAGCCACTAATTGAGCTAGCTGTGCTGAAGTAGGGATATCCTGAAAACCTGGCCTGTTTGCGGCCCTCGAGGACTGGAGTTGTGCAGCCTGGTTTATATGTATTGGGGCTTTTTTATATGTACTGTATTGGATGGGTTTATAATGTATTGGGTGGGTTTATATGCATTGAGGCTTTTTGATATGTATTGTTTTTTTTTTAAATATGATTTGGGGGGTTATATGTATTGGGTTTTTTATATGTATTGGGTTTTTTATATGTATTGGATTTTTTTATATGTATTGGGTTTTTTATATGTATTGGGGAGTTTTTATATGTATTGGGAAGTTTTTTTATGTGTATTGTTTTTTTTAATATATGTATTGGGGGGGGGTTATATGTATTGGGGCTTTTTTATATGTTTTTTTTAATATGTATTGGGGGGTCATATGGATTTGGGGGGTTTATATAGATTTTTCAGGGGGTTGTATGTATTTTATTTATATGTATTTGGGGGGGTGGAGGGTTTGTATATATTTGGGGGGGAGATGATTTTTTTGTATGTATTTGGAGGGGTGGGGTATTTTCTTATGTGGTATTTGGAGGGGGGATGGGGGAGGGAATGTGTGAGGAGGGGGGATTGAGAGAGTGGGGTAATTGACAGGGGGAGAGTGTGAGGAGCGAGGGGGTGAGGGAGGGAGTAAGAGTGTGATGCAGGGGAGAGAAATACATGTATGGAGGGGGGGGGGGAGAGTAAAGCCGCGGACATAGTGCAGGGAAGAGCGCTGAGCAGCGCTGACGCTCATGCTCTCCTGCTCAAGCAGGAGCTTTTTCATGTCCCTGCATGAGCGTCAGCGAGCGCGCTTGTGTGCCGGGTGGGAGGCGGGGCTAGCGCATCACGGCGCCGACGTCACGGACTGCCATTGGCTTTTGGCAGTCACGTGACCGGCCCTGCGCTTCCCTCAGCGAGAAAACTAAAATTGGGTTGTCGGATGAAATTCTGCATGCCTCCGCACGCCTGCGGGTGCGCCGTCTAAAGCTGCGCTGCTAGGGATAATGTTTCCCCTCAGCGCGGCTCAGCGCGGTCTTTTTGACCATGTCCGAGGCCTAAGAGGTGTGACGAAGGGGAGAAAAAAACATGGGAAGTACAAAATGGTTATATAGCAATCAAAATGGAGTCCCCCCTTGATATACACATTATCAGAGGGAAATGGAAGGGGGCTTGCGAGGTGTGAAATTAGGGGGGGGCGGTTATAACTCTAGTCCTGGGAAATCTGTCTGCTGCCATGCGTGTGAGGGGGAGAGTTGGGGGAGTGAGAGAGATAGAGGGACGAGTCAAGGGGGGTGGGGGAGAAAGGGTTGGTGTTCCCGAGAATTTCACAATATAATTATAGGGTTCCTTAACCAAAGAAAGGTTGAAAACCACAGGATTAACCCATAGAGAGTCTTTGTTTGATCCAACAACACATACTAACATGTTATAAATAATATGATAAGATGGGGCTACAGGCAGTTTTAGTTGGGTAACTATCCAATGCAAGCTTTGTTACCAACACTTATGCTCAGTAGTAATATGCTCGGGTCAAATGTTTCAAAAATCCTCCCCCATTATTTGCTATCCTGCTAACAAAGCAACAAAAAAACTTGCATTTTGTTGCAAATTAGATTTTTAATAAACGTATGTACAGTAAGTATTGAGTCACTTTGTTGATAAAATCAGAACTGGATTCAATACACATGTAGGCGTTTTTTACGTGAAATGCTGGTGCTCTTGTTCTTGGAAAATCTCGTTAAACGTACTGCGTAAACACTTTTACTGATTTTTAGGACATATCCATCTGTTGCTAGAGCAGTTCTTTATTTATTTTTTCCTTTTGGATGAATGCGGTTTGATCTCTGCTAGAGATTGTTCTCCTCGGACATACAGAATGAGGTGGTGGATGAGAAGCCTACCGCCTAGAAGAGAAACGTTCTAGTATATGAATGAGAGGGTTGGCTCATATTCCCTCTGTAGCCATATGTGCCTCATTCTGAGCCCTATTACATATCACCCGCAGGAAGTCCCTTGAAAATCCTAATGCATTACAGTCAGTAGGTTGAAATCTGTCAGACAGCGGTACCATTTTCTCATTGATGTTTGCATGTAAATACATTTCACTGTGCTAAATAGATGCATATGGGCTTTGACGTGGAGTTTTATTTATCCTGGGCCTTGGGGTGGGGAATTCGTCTCTTCTCAGAATCGGTGCCCTAAACACTAACCGACCCATTTATTCTATACTCTTCCGTTCAGTTTGTTAATGATCTGTTTTTCTTTACAGAAGTGAGGGTTATTTAGTTAAATTCTTTGGCCAAAGCATTTGAAGCTGGCAAACCACGCCAAGGTCTCCCCTCTTCTGAAAATCCTAACACTACTGTACCCACAAAACCTCTTTAATGGAGGGAGAACTGTCTTAATAGACTGGTCATTGGCAGGTGCGTAACAAAAAGTGCAATTTAAAAGGTGGGATGAGTACACTTGGAATGAGGGAGGAAGGGTCACTAACCCCCAAATTATTTGCCAATAGACATTTACAAACACACACAGCCCCTGTATGCTCAGAACCCAAACCCAGCACACCATATATATCTGTGTCAGAGTGCTACTGGGTGGTGACCTCAAGTAATACTACAAAAGACAAAAAGTCTGAGTGCTACATCAAATAGGACACATTATATACTGTAGTACATTTCTATTGCTAAACAATTTGGAGATTTGTGACCCCTCCTGGTGTCATGTTCACTCATCTCACCTTTTAAATGACAGGTCTTGTTTCGCACCTGCGGGTGGCAGTAGTGTTAGGACTTGCAAAAGAGGGGAGACCCTGACGCGGTTTGCCAGCTTAAAATGCGTTGGCCAAAGAATTTCATGAAATGACCCTGACTTATGAAAAGAAAAACGGATAGGTATTTAACTATATCATTTGTCGTGTTGAAATGTAGCACTGCGGCTTTTTGTCTTTGTTGATTATTTGTGCTTGTGTTTTAGGAACAATAAAAAGCTATTGACCTGCAGAACACGGCCCTGTTTCCTGAGTCGATCATCTCGTCTTTTGTTCTGATTTGCAAGGGCGTCTCCAAAACATGACTCTGTAGGAAGCCAGTTTTATAGGCTGCTAATTTATATACATAGCATATCTTCCATATCCCTCTTTTGATACCATGCTTTATAAGTCCAGGGTTACCGTATGGTGAAGCCAATAGTACTGCACCGACACACTTTATTCGAGCAAATACCCAGTATGTACCTGGCAGATACCTGGAATGCGCCGCTCCTCACCTCTGACAAGCCCCGTTGCGTTTGCCTTCCCAGCCTGGGTTCATGCCTGGCTGACGGGCGGCTGATCTGTTAAATGATAATGATTAGGATTTAATAGGCTGCAATGCTTCGCGTGTCTACCAGATGGCATAAATTCATGAATTGTAATGCAGTATATATATATATACTGTGCAGTATTGCAGCCAGCGGGAATAAAATGCTTCAATCCCTGCCTGGAAAATACCTCAATACACTCGGGCAGAAAACAGTCACAAACCTCAATACACCCGGGTATACCCGAATTCGTGGGACTAGCCGAGCTCGAATAAAGTGTGTCGCCAGTGTACTTGAGTATCTCTGTTCACTAAATTTGGCCCCGAGACACCTTACAGACTATTTATTTTAATGGGGACTTGTCTTCTAGCACAGCGGTGCGCAAACTGGGGGACGCGTCCCCCAGGGGGGCGCGAGATTTTTTTTGGGTGGCGCAGGCAGTTGCAGAGGTCCCGCGCTCTCCCCCCAGGCATTTCAATTAAATGCCGAGGGAACCGCGCGAGGCCTCTGCAACCTCTACCTACTGAGGTTGAGCCGGCTCCAGGATGCATTACCATGGCAACGCGGCATCAAATGACATCACATTGCCACAGTAACGTGCCGTCACATGCCGCCGCGGGTGACGTGACGTCACACAATGACGCCGCACGAGGTAAGGAGGGAGGGGGGGTGTGCAGCAAAAAAAAATGGCGCGCCCTGTTCTAGCATGTACGATGTCTTACGGAGTATCCGGTCTCAGTAACCATCGCCATCAATCCAAGTGCTTTTGAACCAATAAATTGTCTCCTGTAGATATCCAACACACAGCAGCTCGCCCAAAACATTTTCTTCTATTGGCTCTTTGTGTATCTTTGTCAAAGCGCACATTTACTGCTCACTAAAGGAAAGTTGTTACAAAGCCAAAAGCTGCAAACTCATGAGTCAGCTGAGCTCGTATTTCTTTTCCTTGATTACAAGCATTTGATAAATGTATATTATGACGCATTATGTTTTAATTTATTTTTTTACAGAGATGCATTCAGACAAAAGTCACCCTCTCCCCGCCTGTATGCCAGCTTTCGTAACAAGAGTCAATTGAACATGTGTTCCACCTGGAAAACATTTGCAGTGAACAACTCCGGCAGTGTTTCAAATGAAATATCCCATACCACTGATGCTGATATAGAGCATTAAATACTGTGCTGATGCATTAATAAAATTGTCCTATTGTTTCAGAGCCCATCCTGTGCTGTAAGACATCCCAGACAGAGCATTGAAATCCATCTGTGGATGAAATATTTACTGCCAGTGGTAATAATACCTCCGAAACCAGCAGTTACCTGTTGAACAGAATGGCAGCTGTTTCAGCTAGTGCAGTCTGTGACTGATAGCATTTGCTGCAAGCTTGTTCTGATGAGTTCCTTAGGGCATGGTACCACGAGGCCAGTCTTCCCTTTGTATCAGGGGCATCAAATAACCTCCAACCATATTAAATGTGCGTGTCTCCTATATTTTCCTAGGG